>NC_061115.1:98711960-98712723 GCF_002878395.1 Capsicum annuum
TGATTGATATTTGATGGTTGAGTTATATATGAGGATTATGTATGTTATTTGATATATATATATATATATGATTATGAAAGTTGGTTGATATATATATATATATATATGTGTGTGTGTGTGTGGTGATGGTGTAGGTTGATTGATACATGCATGTGATTACTATGTGTGTTCGATGAGATATATGGGGTGGCAAAAAACATGAGAATTTGACGAATTCACCAATGCCTACAAGTGCATGTAAGGTGTTTGTGGAATTGTCTAAGAGGCTATAAATGTACGTTCTTAGGATATAATAAGTTCTAAATGACTAGACTACTTTCTATGTATACGTTCAACATGAACTCCATGTTATTGTCTAAAATTGGGGATGTTGTGTGGAAGGCTTTTGATATGCAGACGAGGGATTTAGTTGGTGGAATTAAGATGAATGATGGTGTTGTAGCACATGTAATTGTTCATACTGACCTATGCCTAAATGGTGCTTGCAAGGTAATTGTAGAAATGCCTAGTTGAAGAAGAATGGATCGATGACCCTTTGTGATTGAAGCGATGAGTTCATACCATACGTGCATGCTACGTGTTTAGTATGATGCTTGACGGAAACGGTAAGGCCATTAGGCCACGCTAAGTGTGAAATGTCTAATTATGGGTCGAATTGCATATATCAAGATCTTAAAGGAAAGAACCTTGAGAAGTGAACCATGATGTGTTGAATGTATGTTATTTGTGTGTATCCCGATTGGATGAACTATGTTATGTTGTA
>NC_061115.1:98715723-98753198 GCF_002878395.1 Capsicum annuum
AAACCTATGTGCCACCGTAGGGTTGTTGATGATGATATTGTTGGCTAGAGAGCCGAATTATGATTATGAAAGCTTTAAGGTTGTACTCCCTGGCAAGAGTAAAACACTCCCGCCAATGGGAGTGCTCTCACTAGGAGGGAAAATGTTGGTATTCCATGCGGCTCACGTGGGGTTGTCGGTTATAGGAAACTCCCCTGTCCATAAGAGTATATTTCTTGAACTATCTAGTCGCTTCGAGTCTTGAGTTGATGAGTTTGGTTGTCTATGATGAGTCATGAGAATTTATAATGAATATTGATGATTTTATGATATTTTATGGGATTTTACTTATGTTTTCCTCTCTATAATATTATGAGAAGTATGGATAATGAAATTCAAGCCATGTGAGTCTTCATTTTCCATACGCATGTTTTACAAAATCAAAGATATTATTCAAATTATTACGTGCACCTCCACATATTTAGTTGCTTATGTGGAGTCATGGTGAGTTATGTAAGTAGTTCTCACGATTTCTATGTCAGTATAAATCTTCAAGAGTCAGGGTTGTGAGTCTATTCGATTGATCAGTATTGGTATCCTGTGATTCAGTAATGCAGTACCCCAGTACAGTAGTGACTTCCGAGGACAGTAAAATGGTATCCGAGTTGTGGTATCTGGAGTCGTTATAATTGTTATAGTGGTTGTGAAATGTGCATTCATATATGCGTACTCGTTCATTATTCTCATGATTATTCTGTTGATTAAATGTTCGTGCATAAGCCCTTGCATTTAGCCTTCCCTGATTGCATACTCAGTACATTTTAGTACTGACACATTCGCGCTATGGTGTTCTTTTATTTTGGGGCACCATAGGTTCAGAGGAGTGAAACTTGGAGCATCTTAGAAGTCACTTGTATAGCAGCAGTGGGTGCAGCAGTGAGTCCTCATCATCCGAGGATATTGTTATTACAGTATTTGATTTTAGTAGACGGAGTTAGTTGGGGGAATTGTCCCTTCAACTCCACAGTTCAAGCAGTGTAGAGGCTTTTCAGACAGTTGTATTAGTGTGTGGTTTAAGGTATTATATATTTCTAGATGTTTAAACCTTATGGCAAGTGTTAGCCATTTTTCGCTTGTATTTTATTATATTATGCAGTGAAGCTTGTGATCCTTCGGGATCATAAGTACCGTGTGGCGTTCCAGTTCTTGGGAATCAGGGTGTTACATTAACTGACTCCTTCAGTCTGACCAAACTAGGATCTCTCTCTTGCTTCTCTTTCACTTCCAAAACTAATGAGGATTCATAACTACTTTGCACCAAAGTACTTCCCTCAGCTGAATCGAGCAACCTAACACCCAATTTAGCCAGACAATGTACATCACAAGCTAACTCTTTCTTACCTTCCTCTACATGAGCAACACTGCCCATAGACAATCTGCTAAGGGGATCCACCACTACATTAGCCTTGCCCGGGTGATACAACACACTCATATCATAGTCTTTTAACAACTCTAACCACTTCCTCTACCTAAGATTCAACTCCCTCTGATTAAACACATACTGCAGGCTCTAATGATCAGTAAACACATCAACATGAACACCATAAAGATAGTGTCTCCAGATTTTTAAAGCAAAGATCACAGCAGCTAACTGAAGATCATGGGTTGGGTAATTCTTCTCATATGGCTTTAACTGTCTAGAGGTATAGGCTATAACCTTCCCTCTTTTCAACAACACACAACCCAAACCAATTCTAGAGGCATCAAAATACACCACAAAACCATCTGTACCATCAGGCAAAGTCAACACAGGGGTTGAAGTAAGTCTAGTCTTCAACTCCTAAAAACTCTTCTCACAGGAATCTGACCATTAGAACTTAACTTTTTTTTGGGTCAACCGAGTCATAGGAGACGCAACAGAGGAGAAATCTTCAACAAAATGGCAGTAGTAGCTCGCTAGACCCAAGAAACTTCTAATATTAGATGGAGAGATAGGTCTAGGCTAATTTCTTACAGCTTTTGCCTTTTGGGGATCAACTCTAATACCAACGGCTAAAATATGACCCAGAAAGGCTACACACCTTAGACAAAAGTCACACTTACTAAATTTAGCAAATAAATGGTGACCTCTAAGATTTTGCAAAATAATTCTAAGGTAATTTGCATGATCATGCTCACTGCGGGAGTACACCAGGATGTCTTCTATGAACACTATGACAAACATATCAAGATATTGCTTGAACACTTAATTCATGAGGTCCATAAAAGTTGTTCGGGCATTGGTTATCCCAAAAGACATAACTAGAAATTCAAAGTGATCATAGCAGGTTCGGAAGGATGTCTTTGGAATATCACGTTCCCTCACTTTAATTTGATGATAGTCGGATCTAAGGCCTATCTCAGAGAAACAACTTGCACCTTGCAACTGATCAAACAGGTCATCAATTTTAGAAAGAGGATACTTATTTTTGAATGTGACCTTGTTAAGTAGAGATAATTAATAAACATACGCAAAGAACCATCTTTCTTCTACGTGAATAGAATAGGTGCACCCCAAGAAGAAATACTGGGCCTTATGGAACCTTTGTCTAAAAGATCTTTGAGTTGCTCTTTCAACTCATTAAGCTCAGCAGGTGCAATATGGTATGGCAGAATAGAAATGGAATGAGTGTCAGGAAGAAGGTCAATCCCGAACTCTATCTCTCTATCAGGAGGTATCCCTCGGAGATCTTCTAAAAAAACATCTGGAAACTCATTAACAATATCGACTGACTGAATAGTTAGAGCCTCAAACTTAGTGTCTTTAACTCTAACTAGGTGATAGATGTAACCCTTTGATATTAGCCTTTTGGCTTTGAGATAGGAGATAAAATGACTCTTCGGAGATACCGAACTCCCGGACCACTCAAAAATTGGTTCACCAGGGAACTTAAACTTTGCCACATAGGTACGATAGTCTATAGATGCATTACAAGAATGAAGCCAATTCATACCCAGAATAAGGTCAAAATCCACCATGTCTAACTCTATCAAATCAGCAAGTATGACACTATGAAGAATAGTACCAGGACAATCTCTATAGACTTATTTAGAAACAACTGACTCCCCTATCTGTGTAGAAACTAGGAAAGACTCAGAAATCTTTTCGGGACTCATTTTAAATTTCACAGCTACAAGTCGGGTCACATAAGAGAGACTTGACCCAGGGTCCAACAATACATAAACATCAATACAAAAGACACGGAGCATACCAGTAACAAAATCGGGAGAGTCCTCCTGCTCCTGATGGGATGGTAAGGCATAGAATTTATTCTGGCGCTGACCGCAAGTAGTGCTAGATGAAGCACCTGAGCAGGGGAGGGATAGGGTACAGGAGCTGGTACACTAGTAGTCTGTGCCTGAGATTAGGCATCTTTGTTCCCCTACGTAGAATGTGGACAATCTTTAAGTCTGAGGCCCTGCTTTCCACAACCAAAACAACCCCTCAAATCTGCGAAACACTCATCAGGATGATCCCTACCTAATTAGAATAAGGAGGATAGTAGGGCCTTTTACTAATACTCTAGGCATGGGAGCACTAGCTGATGAAGGTGCGAGAATAGATGAACGTCTCTAAAACTGAGGGTGGTTCCCTCCATGGAACCTAGGCTGACTACACTCATGTTGCTCAGATCTATCCCTCTTATTACCCCTTAATATATCTCTCTCACTTATCTTATCTGCCTCTATCTGTTGTGTATGCATTATTAACCTAGACAAATCCATATCCCTATGCAGCATCGCAGTTCTACACTCCTTCAGCACCAAACCTAAAACACTAGTCACGAATTTACTCATACTAGCTCGGGTGTCAGAAATCAAATTAGGAGCATACTTGGCCAACTGGTTGAACTTCAAATAGTACTCTTTAACAGTCATGGAGCCCAGCCTTAAGTTCATAAAACCCTTAATCTTTTCTTCCCTCATCTCAAGCGAAAAGAACTTGTCCAAGAATGCATCTTAGAACACCTACCACGTTATAGGAGCAGTATCCTCACCTCTACCCTTCCTCCATGATACAACCCATCCATAAGCTATGTCCTTTAACTTGTAAGATTCCAACTCAACACTTTCTTTCTCAAAGACATGCATCACCTGCGTGATCCTTCTCACCTCCTCAAGGTAAAACTATGGGTCTTCACCTGCCATGGACCCATAAAACTCTGTCGGATTCATCTGCATGAAATCACGGATCTTAAAAGTAGCTACATCACCTCCCTACTAATTTGCAACTGCATCCTGGTTATTGTCTCAAAAATTAGAAGTGACTTCTTGGGATAACGCTTGAAAGGTCGCCCAAAATTCAGCATGAGACTCTGTCTCATTCAAGGGATCAATGGGCTGGGGTTGCTCATTATCATTTCCATGGGCATTCATTCTTCGGATAAGCATTTTCTAAAATAGAAGAGCATGAATTATTAGATGATAGGGACAACTGCAAGCATGATGGAATCTGAAAGAAAGAAACAAATTTTTCCTAAAACATTTTGTAGCCTCTTGCTCATAGATGTGGTGCGCTATACCTCGATGATCAAGACTCTACTCAACGTGACTTATCAGAATTCCTAGGACTCATTTAAAACCTTAGACTCTGATACCAAGTTTATACCGACCCAAAATCACCTCCCGGGATGTCACACGGTGCTTAGGGAGACAAGTATCCCTAAGCTAACCCTTTGAGCCTATCACTTCTTATAATAACTCATTCAAGAAGAAATATACAAAACTCTAGCACTGTCATATCACATGAAAGGAAATAAGAAGATAATACTCAGTCCAAATGACCATAATACTGGAAATGTCAACACAACCACAGTCTGATAACTAGTCCGACAAAGCCTCTACTACTCCATGAACTAGAGAGCCATTGGGACAGGTCCCCAACTGACTCAAACTAAACTGAAAGTAATGATATAACCACTCAAGTATTGAAATATCTGAAGATAGGCCCTCGAACTATGAGGACTCACCATTGGAGAAATATCGATAAAAGGCACTCGAAAATCACTGATGAGGCTAGGACTGAGCACCTGAACCTACATTAGATAATGTAGTAGATAGACGTATATATGGATCAACACTTGGGAATGTACGGAGTATGTGGGGGTGTATGCATTTATATAAAAACAGGATCAATACACTTCAATCAAATCATCTATGCAATTAGGAATGACTCAATGGCTTGAATAAGTAAAAATGTAAAGATCATAAATCATGTAGAATAAAGCATGTAACACAAATCTCGTGAGTCATTATACTTTAAATTTAAAATCTGTGCTCTTCTCTTATTCTCATTACTCATACGGTGAAGGAAACTTTAAATAATACTTTCAACTTATGCATATATCTCATGGGGAGTAAAAAGATTTTAATGCTCAAGAACTTATAACTCTTTTGAACTCAAACACTTAGAACTCGGAATCATATAACTTTGGTTTGAAAACCGGTGATCAACTCATATTAGTAGAGAAAACTACTTCCTTTTTTGGAAAATACTCAAAAGCAAATTGTTCACTTTAGAAAATATCTCATCTCAAAGGTTTTGGGAAAATATTCTATCTCAATGGGAAATACTTTAGTTTAGGGAGGTTCTCTTAACCTACATAAACCATAAGAGCTACATAGAGTCCAATGTCTTGTCCTCCTAAGGGAGAAACCTCACATTAAGAAGAGGCATCATAATCTTGCCAAGGAGTATAACCTCAACTCAGTGATCACTTATCTCGGCCTTGGGCCCAATCATCTTAGCCCCAAGCCTAAAATCTTACACCTACGGGGAATGTAGTTTTGGGGTAAGAAACCATGGTAACTTACCCAACTCGGTGTTAATTACTACTCCCATTAGTTTATCTTGCTCATCTCATGGAAATCCACTTTCAAAATAATCTAATGGTTCATAAGAACCCAACAATCAAATCTGTAATCTCATGTGGTAGAGTGGATTTCAAAACTCTATGACCATTAGGTCAAAACATTTCTCAAAAATATCAAAATACTAAAATCATAGGTTCTTATAGCACAATAGTTCATAAAATTGCAAGTCTCAAGTAGGACTTAATGACCCATAATTCAATCTCAAGTTAAAACTCATCAAAATGCATATTAGATAGCATATAGATTCATAAATCATATATAAATCTGGAATTTACAGTAATTTAGCTCATAATCTCAACTTACTCATATACTTCAATTTCTAGAATATTGAAACTCTTAAATTCTCAAGGATTAACAACATAGGATATAAACCGAGCTTCAATTTGTTAAGAGAACATACAAAATCATGCTATTTGACTTTCAACTCTTGGGAAACATTAAGATATTGCAATCAATAACAATGGGTGATAAACCCTAATTCAATATCTTGTAAACTCTCATAGATTGCAGAAAATTATAGTTTAAATAAGCCTTTGGGAAAAATGGTAAAAGAACTACCCTTGTTCAAAACCTCACATACCTTAATTATGAAATTAGATGAACAAGCTTGCTCTAAAATCCTCTTCTTACTCTTGAGAGAGGGTTTTTACAACCCTTGAACTTAGAGGATTCAAATCTCCACTCAATTTGTAGAATCTATGATAAGTTTTTAGATTTCTTGGAGAAGGGTTTTAGATTTGATCTTGAGGGAGAAACCCTAGATCTCTTGTGTTTTGGATAATGAATGAAGTTATTTGTTTCATCAGAATATATCTGGTTGATAAAAGAGTAGAAAGACCAAAGCGTCCCTTTTAAAAATGACTTAAAATACTGAACGGGGGCTGCGACGGTTAGAACGATGGTCCGTCGCTAGCCTGACTGTCTGTCGAATCATTCATCGCATGCTGGTCGGAAAAAGAACACACTACCTCGATGTGAAGTTTGAAGCGACAGTCCATCGCAGTCTTGATGATCCATTAGATCATCCGTCGTATGTAGGCCAAGATGAGACCACACTACCTCAGTGGCGACGATCTCATTGATGTTTTATCGCAGCGTTAACGGTCTGTCATCCTATCCATTGCACTTGGGCCAAAAATAAAAGTTACTACCTTGGTTGTGATGGGCGGATCACTGGTCCATTGCAGACTCAACGGTCTGTCGGATTGTCTATCGCACCTGGGCGGTTCCGATAACTCTTAGTAAAATAACCATAACTTCTTACCCCAATGCTGGATTTGGATGAAATTGGTATCGTTGGAAAGATAATTCAATTATCTACATGACATAAAGTCAAATTTAAGAAAATTCTATATGGTTTAAACACCAATCACTTGGGAAGTTTCTTCTCAATCTTTTAGGGTCGCAATTACACTTCACTTGACACGCTCAAGGCTCAAACTACAAGGGAAATTTTTGGGGTCATACAGTACTACCTTGGCATGATGATGTTATTTGTTTATCTAACCCTAACCCTCATGCCATGAGGATATTATGCTTTTTTGTCCTTCCTTTGATTTTTCAAGGTATGGATCTGAGGTTGAATCCTCTTCAAGAAGGGGAGGATGATACCAGCCAAATAGCCATCATAGCTTTCGGTGATATTATGTGAGGACAACACATGAAGAATTTGGTTGTGGTCACATTGAGGGCACGGGAACACGCATGTGGGACCCATTTTGAACCTATAATAGAGCAATCCCATGTGTGAAAGGTTGCTTGGGAGCTTACCTTTGATTCCTATCCGAGAACCCAAGTCTTGAAGTATGACCTACACAAAACTTTTGAGATCATTGAAAAGGCGCCCCTTCATCAAGTCCAAACACTACATGGCCACCCATTCTTGAAGGGTATTTTAGAGATTGCACATGATATTTTAACATACCATGGATGCCCCTCTCATTAAAGGCATTAGGGTCACTTTATCTTCCTTTTGTAATAGCTTATAAATATACTCTTTTTAGGTTATTTATTAGTTGATTATTGATATGGAATATTGAAAGAACAATTCTTCTCTCTAGAAAAAGAGAGTGACACTATAACTAGGGCATATCAAGTGTGGATTCACTTGTGTTATATTTTGGTTTAGAAACATTGGTGCTTGATGAGATTGACATCCCTCTTGTGTCTAGGTAAAAGTTTGGTGTTAGTTATTACGGTATTTAGAGATCTTGATGTTTGAGACACATTTTGGTTCTTAGGTTTTGTAATCTCCCTATGTCAAACTAACTATCTTTATCTTATTGCATTTGTTGTCTTGTTTTCATTATCCTGTGTTGTTGTTGTTGCCATTGTTTTTTTTGTATCTTGTTCTCGATTTTCCTTGTTATTCTTAACTATTTTTTTGTGTTCATAGTTGATCCATTATCACTAAACACTTGACCAAAACTAAAAATTAATTTCTTAATGTATATTAGAATGATAGCTTTCAACTAAGTGTTTGTAAACTCAAATAAATAAATGAAATTCATATAAAGGAGAGAAACAACTTGATATATTTATAATATAAAATTAATAAAGATCTTCAAGTTACAAGTCAATTTAAAGATGAAAGTCATCCCACAAATATTCGAGATGACTTATGTACACCCAAAAAGGCTCACTTGGCCAAATTTCATGATAAACATTAATTAATCTCTCACCCCAAGGATCACAGAGAGAATTTGCTAAAATAGTTAATGCTTCCCAATTCGAGATTTCTACATAGTGTTTTAGTTCTACACGTTTTAAATCAAATAAATAAATAAAATTAGCAACTATAATACTAGGTGATATGTAAAAAGACTTCAACTCTTTTATCTTCTTCTCTCTTTCCCTTCGTATAGCCCTCTCATTTCGTAATAGATTTCATGTCATTCTGGGACACCATTTTGTAGGATCTCATGACCTCTAATATATGTTCTTCAATGATGTACTCTTCCACTTTGTCTCTTTGCTCGACATCCAGAAGTCCCACTGAAAGTGATTTGAGTTTGTCCTGTTGAGCCACGTCTGAAATAGGAACCAAGAAACAATAAGAATGGGTGAACCACTCAATATGACATTTTTTGTCAAAATTTATTGTAGAAGGTAAAATTTGTTTAAGAAAAATTAGGGACTAGTTAAGACAAAATAATATCAAGTCTAATTTAAATATCTCATTTAAAACATAAGTTGTTAAAAAAATTCTCAATTCCACTTAACAAAAAAAAAATCTCATGTTAATGGAAAAAGTTGGAAAAAAAAAAGTTGTATTAAGCAACATTTATTTGAGAAATTTTCAATGTTGCTTTTCTCATAAAAATATTAGAAGTCTTTTTATGATTCCCAAAAATACTAAAAGAATATATGAAAATACTCCATTATTTTGTTTCGTTCAATAAACCAAAGTGCAGACTCCTATGATCATCAAAAAAACTCTACTGTTTCGTTCAATAAACCAAATCCAGACTCCTATGAACATAAAAAAAGCACAACTCATTACCCATTAATCTTTTTCCTTATTGAACATTTCTTTTATTCTTCTTCAAAGAACTTTAAAGGACTTAGCAAACAATTCTTCAAGAAATATTTCTATGGAAGAATAGAGAAAACGAACACACACATTTTTTTTATTTTCATAATTATATATTTATCTCTAAAAAAATTCTTTGAAAGATATGATCAGAAATTTCTTTTTCACTGCTCCAAAAAAAGTTTCACAATGAAATTCCGTCAAAAAATCATGATCTATACATGTTTAGTTTTCAACTTCTCCAATAAATCATACATAGAAGAAGAAAGAGAATGTACAAGAAGAAGTAAATTGCAGATTTCAAAATAAAAGTAAGTATTCATTCAATTCTTCTAGAGTTTTTCACACTTAATCTCAAGAAATAACATATAAATCATGGTTATTGAACCTGGCAATGACTCCATGGTTAAAAAAATTAGACCAAAATCAGATTATGTTTCTGAAACACCCTGGGTTTTTGTCCTTAGAAATTTCCAGAGTTTTGGACTTTCTTAACATCATACAACTCACCATACTAGTAGTATAGTGAAGGTACGAGTTACGTGACCCAATCGTATGTTGTCCAGTGTTGGGTGGTATTTACTTGGGTGGGTGTGAGTCATATGGTGAGTGATGGGTCATAGTTTTGGGTTTTCCTTCACTTAATCTGAAATTTAGCAACTTAACATAGATCTGAGTATGAGTGGTTACCATGAGTCATGTGATACGGTATGATTCATATTATCTAACTGTTATGTTGAAAAGTGTCAACCCCTCTTTGTTCTACCTAAGGTATGGGTTAAGGGTACGTGTTATATGCTTGGGTATGAGTAGGTCTTGGTGGTCGTATATTGGATAATATTGGGGGTCCAAGGGATGCGTAGGGTATGAGTGGTGGGTACCACTCTTATGAAAGGGTATGGGTGGTATGGAGGAGTCATACCCTCCTACGATAAATTAATACAGTTTAAGTTGGAGGTATTCTGGATATTTTTCCTTATAACTTCTTAGGACCCCACGACTTAAAACACCTTTTTGGCATTTCATTAACCTATTTTTAATCAACCAAATACTCTAAACTCTCTCAAAATCTCTCAAGGCTCTTGGGTTAAGAAAAAGCTAGGTTTCCTTCAAGGTGGTTAATTGAAGCTCATAGGGGTGATTTCTTCTCATCTTCTTCTCAATATAAAGCAAATTACTCCCCCCTCATTGTTAGTTCCAACTAAAGGCATGTTTTATGAATTATTTTCATGGCATAATTATTGTATGGTATTGGATTTTAAAATATGTGTTTGGATTTTGGTTATAAATGCTTGGTTATGGTTTTCCCATATTTTAATGGTGGTCTGGACATTTGGTTGCAGGGGAATGGTTAATTGGAACTTATTTTTTGTTTTGGAAACACCATGCCCCTTGATAAAATGCCTATGAAAATGTTTTTACTATATTGATAGTTGGTCTAATTGAATATCCTTGTAGGGTAAAAGGGAATACCCCAAGTAAATATAATAATGATCACTTATCGGGTACATGGGATTCCCCTAAGTCAACTTATTAATGTAATCTATGGGTACATAGGAATCTCTTCTTCTTAAAAAGGATGGCTAAGGACATTGCTTACAAGTTGTAGTCGGTATGATAATACCACTACTTATAGCCTTGATTAATTATAAATGGAATGGTGTTTTGGTTGTGTTGTAATGGTTTTAATTAGGCTATAATGGCAGGGTGTGATACCTAATCGTGAATGTGTGAGTTTAATAGATGAATACTGGAAAATCATGTTTGTCACCATGAGAATTTGTCATGAAGACCATATATGATTCTTATAGGGTACACGAGAATCCATTAAGTACACTTGTACATATGTATCATAGAAAGCAAAAGGTACTCGGGAATCCCCTACTCTTATGGTATCTCAAGTTCGTGCGGCTACATGTATCGAGGCCCATTTATGGGGTTACACTTGATCCATACAGCTCGTGGGCGGTTTTAGGATGGTTAAGCTACGCATACCTAGGTTAATGGTTTTAAATACATGCTAAACCTGTATCCCTTTACCCAACATGGATATATATATATATATATGTATGTTTGGTTATGGATGTATATGGTTGATTTACTTAGTTTTAAAGATTGGCATTATTTTATCCTTATCCTGAGTACTTACTAGCATTTACCCGCTAACCCATCTTCAGATGGCAGTATCACCAGATATAGGAACCAACCATTTTATTTCTCCTGCTTAGTGCTTAGACTCGAGATCAACTCGGTTAGATTGAAGTGGTAAGCTTCCATATTTAGAACTGCTTTATTTTATATCATGGATGTTTTTACATACTTTGGTCATTTTATGGACATTGGTTTTGGCTATGGTTGTAGGCATGTCCCTATAGGATATTATTTTTCTTTCGGTTAGAGACTTTATGGAACTACTATGGGATGGAATGAGCGATGTCAATAGTGGTGTCAACCTTAGTACTGCATTGGTGTTGGGACTGATACCGTTTGACTAAATTTATGATTGTTCCATCCTATTATGTTATATTATGGACATACTTTTGGTTATTTTTTAGGTTTCTATATGGTTATTATTTTGTTATTAAATGGTTGGACTAGCTTGGGTTGGTCATGGTTATGTACCTATCCCAAAGTCAGGAATTGTATAAAATGTTATCTTGTTATATGTTCAAAATTTATCCAACTCAGGGGATACATTTAGATAGTTGGGTTGGATAGCGGGAGTGGTCCCTGTTACTGGTTGGACTTGGGATGCCCATCACGACAAGGCCCCAGTTCGGGTCGTGTCAAGTTGGTATTAGAGATTTAGGTTCATGGTCAATTGGGAGTCCATAATTCCATGTTAAGTAGTCTCTTTTACAGGTGTGTAGCGCATCACACTTATAAGAGAAAGGCTACAAGAAATTTAGGATTATTTTTCTTTCTTGTGTTCTATTTTTATGCTTGGAGTTAAAGTTCTAGAATCTTCTCTAATTCCTATTTATTTTCCTTTTAGATCATGCCTCGATAATCTAAAGTTCATGGAAACTTCTCTGTCCCAACTGGGGATAATATTGATAGGACACGCTCTACTCAGGGTATCCATACTCGATCTAGGGGTCCAGTCCCTGATTATTCTGAAGTTCCATCAGTCCCTTCTAGTCTTACTCAAGTAGACGTGACAAATGTAGAGTTTTTTCAGTCGATTCATATGGTTGCTTAGTTGGTAACTTATTAGGCTAAGCATGGTATGTCTGTTATTCTATCTTTTAAGGATACAAGGGTTGGCCAATTAATAAAGTTGAGTCCTTTAAATTTTACTGGTGTTAAGGTGGAAAAGGATCCTCAGGGTTTTTTGGATGAGATAGAAAAGATATTCAGGATTATACATTCAAGAAATATGGAAGGGGTGGAGTTTGTAGCTTATCAGTACAAATATATAATGTACTAATGGTACGAGGAATGGGATAGAGTAAGGGGTGATATTAAGAAGTCATATTTATGTGAGATATTCTCCAATGCATTTCTAGACTGCTTCTTTCAGCAGGAGTTAAAGGAACCAAAATTAGAGGAATTCATTAACCTTAAATAGAGAAAGATGTCAGTCAATGAGTAAGCCTTGAAATTCCACCAGTTGTCTAGGTATGCTCCAAAAATAGTGTCTGATATGAGGGACAAAATGAGAAAGTTTGCTTCAAGACTATCTTGGGATTTGATCCTTGAAAGCAAGACTGCATTGTTAACAAGGACATAGATATTTCTAGGTTGGTTGATCATATGCAACTAGTAGAAGAGGAAAGAGAAATTAGAATGAGGTAGGTGAAAGGCATGGAAAGAGGTTTAGGTTCTCTAATCAAGGTGGTCAACAATAATGTGGTTGGGATGGTAGTAAGTGGCTAAAGAAAAAATGGAGGAGTTCTGGTTTTTCCACCACAGCTTGTGCCAATTAACCAAAGCAGTCAGGTGATAGGTATTAGTAGGGTGGCAATAACATCAAGGCACCTAGTTCTCAATCTCAGGCTAGTAGGGCACAGTTAGCTTCATATTGTCCTTCTTATAGTTTATGTAGTTGGTTGCATCTAGGTTTCTGTGATGAAGAGAGGGATAGGTGCTTTAAATATGGTCAGCCAGGATATATGCTTAGTAATTATCTGGTTGGTAAGGTTACTTTAGGAGAGAATAAGGTTTTGGTTGCCTCTTCATTTGCTTTAGCACCAAAGGTGCTGCTTCTGCATTTGTTCATGCTTTAGGTATCGAGAAATGATAGAATAGGTTATTTGCTTTTGCTACTTGACAGAAGTCTGAGTCATCATTTAATGTCATGACTGGTACATTACAACTCTTTTCTCATGACGTGTATCATTCACTTATTAGAGGTGTCCACTCTTTATCATGTGACCTCATTTATGGCTGTGTATTTTGGCTTTGATCCTGAGGTTATTTCTAATTATTTTTCTTTTTCTACTATGGTAGGTGACTCTGTGGTTGCTAAAAGAGTCTATAAGGTGTGTATGGTATCTGTTGGTACTAAGGAGACTTTGGTGGACTTTTTCGAATTAGGTATGGTGAATTTTAATCTTATTCTGGGGATAGATTGGTTACACTCGTGCTACGCGTCCTTAGATTGTCAGACCTATAAGGTTATCTTTAAGTTCCATGGTGAATCGGTTATTAAATGGAAGGGTGGTTCTTTATCCCCTAAGGGCAAGTTTATATCACATATTGGAGCTCGTAGGTTAGTCTCTAAAGGGTGCCGCTATCATTTGGTTTGGGTTAAAGACTCTAACTCGAAAGGTTCTTTTTTGCATTCGCTTCCAGTGGTGAATGAGTTTCTTAAGGTCTTTTCAAATGATCTTCCTGGTGTTCCTCTGGATATGGAGATTGAGTTTGGGATTGATTTGGTTTCAGACACTTATCCAATATTTATTCCTCCTTATAGAATAGCTCCAGCTGAGTTGAAGGAACTCAAGGAGCAACTTAAGGATCTTTTGTAAAAGGGTTTCATTTGGACTAGTGTATCTTCATGGGGTGTACTGGTGTTATTCGTGCATAAGAAGAATGGTTCCTTTTGGATGTTCATTGACTATAAGAAGATGATTAAGGTAATGGTTAAGAACAGGTATCCTCTTCCAAGGATAGATGACTTGTTTGATCAGTTGCAAGTTGCCAAATTCGTTTGATCAGTTGCAAGTTGCCAAATTTTTCTCCCAGATAGATCTTCGGTCTGGGTATCATCATCTTAAGATTAGGGAGGTGGATATCTCTAAGACGACATTTTGTACTCGGTATAGGCACTTTGAGTTCTTGGTTATGTCATTTGGTTTGACTAATGCTCCAACAGTGTTTATGGATTTGATGAATAGGGTATTCCATCAGTTTTTTGATCTTTTTGTCATTGTGTTCATTGATGACATCCTGGTATATTCTAAGAGTGAGGTGGATCATGCCAATCACCTTCATGCGGTGTTGCAGACCTTAAAAGAGCAATAATTGTATGCCAAATTCTTAAAATATGAATTCTGGTTGAACTTTTTCACTTTTATGGGTTACATTACTTCTAGTGAGGGGAACATGGTGGATCCATAAAAGGTGGTGGTAGTTAAGAAGTGGCCTAGACCCATGAATCTAATCGATATTTGGAACTTTTTGGGTTTGGCGGGTATTATAAGAGGTTTGTGGAGAGTATTTCGATAATAGCTACCCCATTGACTAAGTTGACTAAGAAGAAGGTAAAGCTATCTTGGTCAAATGCTTGTGAGGGTAGTTTTGAAAAGCTGAAGGATAAGCTAACTTTAGCTCAAGTTTTTAGCCTGAAGGTAATGAGGGCTTTGTGGTGTACTATGATGTATCCCGGGTAGGACTTTGTTGTTTTTGGTGCATCATGGCAAGGGGATTGCCTATACTTCTAGGCAGTTAAAGGTACATAAGAGGAACGATCCTGCTCATGATCTGGAGCTGTTAACCATGGTGTTTGCATTGAAAATCTGGTGGCACTTTTTTATAGAGTGCACGTGGATATCTTCCCGGATCATAAGAGTCTACAGTATGTGTTCACTCAGAAGAAGCTTAACCTCAAGTAGAGAAGATTGCTTGAGCTTCTCAAGGACTACGATATGAGTCTTCACTACCATCCAGGTAAGTCTAATATTGTTGTTGATGCTCTTAGCAGGTTATCTATAGAGAGTTTAGCTTATGTGGATAAGGAGAGGCAGGAGTTGGTGAAGGATATTCACCTCTTGGATAATCTTGGAGTTTACCTTTTGGACTTTGAGAATGGCAGTGTGTTGGTACAGGAAGTAGTTCGTTCATCTCTTGGTGCAGAGATCAAAAAGAAGCAAATGCTAGATCCTGTCTCGATAAAAATCATGGGTAATGTAGGTGGGAAAAAGGAAATTGTATTTGAGATCATTGGTGATGGTACCTTGTAGTATCAATAAAGGTTATATGTTCCTGATGTTGATTGTTTGCTGGAAAGGGTATTAGTTGAGGCGCAAAAATCGTGCTACGTTATTCATACTAGTTTGACAAAAATATATCATGATCTCAAGGAGATGTATTGGTGTAATGGTATGAAGAAGGATATGGATAATTTTGTGGCCAAATATTTGGTGTGTCAACAAGTGAAAATTGAGTACATGAGGCCTAAGGTTTATATCAGGAGATTAAATTGCCTGAATAGAAATGGGAAGTGATCAACATAGATTTTGTTACCGGTCTTCCTCAATTTCGGAACCAATTTGATTCGATTTATGTCATCATGGATAGGATAACAAAGTCGGCTCACTTTTTACCAGTGAGGACTAACTTTTTTGGTTGAGGATTATGCAAGGTTATATCTTTATGAGATTGTGAAGATGCATGGGGTACCTATTTTAATTATCTCTGATTGTGGTACACAGTTTTCATCTCATTTGTTGCGGTTGTTCTAGAAGAGGTTGGGGATTAAGGTTAGTTTGAGTACTGCTTTTCACCTGCAAATGAATGGGCAAGCAGAAAAGACTATTCAGACATTAGAGGATATGCTTTATGCATGTATGATCGATTATGGTGGTAATTAGGTTGAGCTTCTATCCCTTATAAAGTTTTCTTACAACAATACCTATCATTTTAGCATTGGGATGGCTCCTTTTGAGGCATTGTATGGTAGGAGGTGTAGATCACCTATTGGGTGGTTTGAGCTTGGTGAGGCAGATTTGTTTTGCCCAAATTTGGTTTATCAAGCTATGAAGAAGGTAAAGGTGATTCAAGATAGGCTTAAGTCTGCCCAAAGTTGCCAAAAGTCCTGTGCAGATGTAAGGTGTAGGGATTTGGAGTTCGAGGTTTGGGATAGGGTGTTCTTAAAGGTGTATCCCGTGATGGGAGTAATGCAGTTTGAGAAGAAGGGGAAGCTCAATCCCCGGTATATTGGCCCTTATGTGGTTTGAGGAGGGTTGGTAATGTGGCGTATGAATTGGATTTTACTTTTAGTTTGAGCTCCATTAATTCGGTATTCCATGTCTCTATGCTGAGAAAATGTATAGGAGATCCTTTATCGGTTCTTCCTTTGAAAGCTTTAGGTATCTAAGATTCTCTGTCTTATGAAGAGATCTTGGTTGAGATCTTGGATCAACAGGTTCATCAGTTTTGACCCAAGGATGTAGCTTCGGTTAAAGTTCTATGGCAGAACCACAAGTTGGATGAAGCTACTTGGGAAGCAAAAAAGGACATAAAGTCCAGGTATCCGCATCTATTTTTTACTCTGGATATTCATGCGGAGAGTCTGTGTTGTTGATCATATCTTTGTTTTCTAACTTGGTTAAAAAAAGATTTATTTCCTTGCATCTTTATTTTCTAACTTAGTTAAAGGTTGGAATGGTGTATGTTTGGGTGTAATTCATGCTTGTACTACTTTGTCCATCATTCGGGGATGAATGATCCTAATAGGGGAGAAACACCCTGGGTTTTGTTCCTAAGAAATTTCTTGGGTTTTGGACTTTTGGGACATCATATGACTCATCACACTAGTCGTATAGTGAGGATACGGGTCAGGTAACCCAGTCGTATGTCGTCTAGTGTTGGGTGGTGTTGGGAGATTGAGTTTCTAGAATGGGTATGACTTGGAAGGGTACGAGTCGTATAGTGGGTGACAGGTTGTAGGTTTGGGTTTTCCTTCACTTAATCTGAAATTTAGTATCTTGGATCTGAGTTTGAGTGGCTCACCATGAGTCATGTGATAAGGTATGAGTCATATTGTCTAACTCGTATATTGGACAATGTTAACCCCTCTTGGCTCTGCCTAAGGTATGGGTTAAGGGTACGTGTCGTATGCTTGGGTATGAGTGGGTCTTGATGGTCATATTTTGGACAGTGTTGGGGTCCAAGGAATGCCTAGGGTACGAGTGGTGGGTACCACTCATATGAAGGGTGCAAGTGGTATGGTGGAGTCGTAACCTCCTGCGAGAAATTAATACAGTTTAAGTTGGGGACATTCTGAATATTTTATCTTATACCTCTTTGAGACCCCACGACTTAAAACACCTTTTTGGGGTTTCATAATCAATTAAACACTCTAAACTCTCTCAAAATCTCTCAAGGCTCTTGAGTTAAGCAAAAGCTAGGGTTTCCTTCAAGGTGGTCAATTGAGGCTCATAGGGGTGATTTCTTCTCATCTTCTTCTCAATCTAAGGAAAGTTACTCCTCCCTCATTGTTAGTTCCAACTAAAGACATGTTTTATAAATTGTTTTTATGGCATAATTATTGTATAGTTTTTGGTTTTCAAATATGTGTAGGGGGATTTCGCTATAAATGTTTGGTTATGGTTTTTCCATGTTTTAACTATGGATTTACATGTTTTAATGGTGGTTTGGACATTTGGTTGCATGTGAATGGTCATTTAGTACTTGATTTTGGTTTTGGAAATACTATGCCCCCAATGTGTTTGATAAAATTCCTATTAGAATGCTTTTACTATATTGTTGTACTTTTAGTGGAGCTATTGCATAGGGTACCTGGGATTCCCCCAAGTCAACTTAATAATGTAATCTATGGGTACATGGGAATCCCTTCTTCTTAAAAAGGATAGCTAAGGACATTGCTTGCCAGATATAGTCAGTGTGACAATACCACAACTTATAGCCTTAGTCAATAATCAATGGAATGGTGGTTTGGTTGTCCGGTAATGGTTTTAATTGGTCAATAATGGCGAGGTGTGATACCTAACTGTGAAGGTGTGAGTCCAATGGAATGATACTGAAAACTCATATTTGTGGACATAAGGATTGGTCAAGACAATCGTATATGATACGTATGGGTTGCATTAGAATCCCCTAAGTACACTTGTACATATGTATCATGGAGAGTGAAGAGTACTCGGGAATCCCCTACTCCTATGGTATCTACGGTTCGTGCGGCTACACGCATCGGGCCCGTTCAAGGGTTACACTAGACCCATATAGACCGTGGGTGGTTCTAGGATGGTTAAGCTACACATACCTAGGTTAATGGTTTGAAATGTATGCTAAATCTAGTTTTCTTTCCCAGCATAGTTATATATATATATATATATATATATATATATGGTTGTGGATGAATATAGTTGATTTAATTGGTTTTAAATGTTTCTATTATGTTATCCTTATCCTGAGTACTTTCTAGTGTTCACCCGCTAACTTATCTTCGAACAGCTGTATCCCTACGTGATGTAAGAATAGACCATTCTATTCCTCCTGATTAGTACTCAGACTCAGGATCAGCTCGTTTGGATTGAAGTAGTAAGCTTTCATATTCCGGATGGCTCTATTTCATATCATGGATGTTTTTACAAACTTTTGTTATTTTATAGACATTGGTTTTGGCTATGATTGTGGGCATGTGCCAAGCGGATATTATTTGTTTTCGGCTAGAGGCTTTGTGGAACTACTATGAATTAGAATGGGCGGTGTCGATAGTGATGTCATCCTTAGTATTGGCATTGGTATTGGGTGATACCGTTTAACTGAATTTATGATTGTTCCATCCTATCATGTTATGGATATACTCTTGGTTATTGTTTTGGTTTCGGTATGGTTATTGGTTAGGTATTGAACGGTTGGACTTGCTTGGGTTGTTTATTGTTATGTACCTATCCCAGAATCTGAAATTGTACAAAACACTATCTTGTTATATGTTCAGAATTCATCCGACTCAAAGGGTGCGTTTGGAGGGTTAGGTTGGGTAGTAGGGGTGGTCCCT
The DNA here is from genome assembly GCF_002878395.1 of Capsicum annuum. Taxonomy (NCBI): domain Eukaryota; kingdom Viridiplantae; phylum Streptophyta; class Magnoliopsida; order Solanales; family Solanaceae; genus Capsicum; species Capsicum annuum. The sequence continues at coordinate 98,735,337 of NC_061115.1, forward strand.
GATCCTGGTTGGACTTGGGATGCCCATTATGATAAGACCCAGTTTGGGTCGTGTCAATACCTTAATATGTTGCAGGAGAGGTTGTAGATTTTTCTACCAAAAAAAAATTGCCCCAAATCAATCTTCGAATCACTAGGAGATAAAGTTTAATTCACTACAAACTAGAGGTCTTTTGGTGGTTTTGTTAAGTGAAGAGTTAAATTTGTGTTACCAAAATATTAATATATATTGTCTCTATTTCTCCATCACTTAGTTTCTGATTAAGAAGCACCTAATAAAAAGGAAAATTTTCAGTAATTTAGAGGTTACATCGTAACTATATCCCCCAAATTTTGAAGTGAGATTTTCCATTAATCTCAATGTGCTTAGACTAAGAAACGGGTCACGTCATCGGATCGGATCGGGTCGGGTCGGTACACATGAGCGACCCATGACCCAAAAAAATCTAACAAAAGAAGATAATATTTTTACGATAATAGGAGAACATATCAATACAAAAAAGTTGTGGCAATATGGGAAGTGAAGAAGTTGAAGAAAACACCATTTTTTGTCGAAACAAGTTAAAAACACCATAACAAACTATATGAGAAAACAGAAAATTTCTGAATTTATCATTACCACTCTAGGAGCAAGAACTACTGCTCTCCAATCTAACATTCAGGTCTAATCACATCCTAAGGTGTGCAATTTCACTACATAAAAACAATTGTAGTTATATATATTCAATCTTTGTTCTCCTGAGAATATTTGTAGCTCAGTTGGTTGACAAACTATATTTTTACATTATTGTGAGGGTTCAATTCTCCATCTTATAATTTCTGTTCTCCAATTATTTAAGAAAATTCTATAATCAGTACGAGTACTCAACAAAGTAGAAACAAAGTCTAAATTTTGAAACTTGGAAGCAAATAATCGGAACAAAAAAATTTGGAACTAAAAATTTTTAAGTGCAATAGCTTATCAGTTCAAAAATCACTTACACACACATCACATCAAATCATAGAAGAACATAGCAGAAAATAATTTTTTTTTCTTTTTAACTCATACAAACAAAAATCGACCAAAAAAATCTAAACTAATCTGAACATCATAACGAAGCTTTTGCCTTGACTTTTTTTTTTCCTGAAATTCAACAATTGATGGAAACCTCAATAAAATCTCAAAAGGTCTAGTAACAAAACATCATAAATTTCAAAAAAATGAAAAACACTATTTCTCGAAAACCTTAATCTCCATACAAGTCGATTAGGGTGCTGATGAATCATCAAAAAGTTCATCTTCTTAAAACCCACAAAATAATTTGAATATCCATATTAAAAATTAATACAATTTTTCATTTATCTATAAATCTGATGTTGCAATTGTAGACGAAAGTGTAGCAAATCGAAACCCTACTTTTTTACACATACATGAAAGACCGAAGAGACAAGTAGCATTATTACCATAGAGAAGAGGCAAAGATGCTTTTTGATTTTCTTACATATATAAACACAGAGATGAGCAGTGTCTATTTTTACTACGTGTCTCTTTCCAAGGTGATACGTATTTACTCAAAAACAAAATACAACATGTGGAGTAAAACGATCTACAATGTAACACATGAAATGACTAAAATATCCTTATTATGAAATTAAATAGCCCATAGCACACATGTCAAAACTCTCACTTCTACTGTATAGAAAAGTAAGTGATTAACCTAAATAAGAACTTTATTTTAAGATTTGCTTAAGTGATCCTATATAAGGATTCTTATTATCCTAAACAGAAGAGGTTAAGCATATTTAGATCCGCTCACTTACATTAACCAGTCAAATTTTAGATTGATAAAAAATATATATATCTCTTGAAAAAAATACTTTGTTAAGGGCATGAAAAGACTAATAAAATTCATTCACTTCATAATATTACGAAAGAGTTGCAAAAACTTATTATGATTTAAAAGGTTTGAAAAGCCATTGTTTCTATAATAACTTGTCTTGTAAAGTATAATATTTTAAGGATAAGAAGTTCAAAAATAATAGTTTTTATCAAGGGATTTAAAATCGATGAAATCATAACTTGATTATTAATTTATAGTCACATTTATGAAAAGAGAATCTCGAACTTGGAAAGAGTCCAGACCTCTAAGAGAAATTAAATAGTACTTCAATATTAAAGTAAAAATTATATTGTATTAACTTAATACGTAAAATAGCTTTGAAAAGAAGTTTATATTATACTAGCAAACTGCAACCAAACTAAAAAGTGAATTGAATCTTACCAATTTCAAAAGTATGATAAAATAAATTGACTTAGAATATTTGAGTATACATATATACTTGTACTTTTATTATTTTACTCTATATCTATATCTATAATCTATAATCTATATCTATAATTTATATCTATATCTATATCTATCTATATCTATAATCTATAATCTATATCTATAATTTATATCTATATCTATATCTATCTATATTTATAATTTATAATCTATAATATATTAAAAGTGTGAACACCCTTAAAAAGGTGATTTGGATTTTTTGCCCTTCATTAAAAGTCTCTGTTTTAAACAAAATCGTCTTTTCACCTTTTTTTAATTATTATTATTAATTATTATCTACATATTTACAACTTAAAATTAATTAAATTATAGATTTTTACCTATTTTTAATAGGTAAGAACTATCAGACATTAAAGTCAACTAGAATTTTACTTATTAAAGTTTCCTTTTATGAACAAAAAACTCAAAACCCATCCCCTATAAAACCTTTTTGTACAAAAACTTTTTCTGTCATTATACAATTAGACTATTAAACGATCAATATATTGTCATTAAAATGCTTCTTTAGGTATATATGGAGTCCGTCAGCACCGCTGTTTTACACCGATGCGTATAGTGAGTATAATGTTAAGGAATTTAAATTTTTTTCACTTGTTTGATTTATTTTACCTTTTTGTTTTTGTAAAATTTCCTCCTTCTATTAATTATAATTCGTTCTTAATTCTCTTTCTACTTTTATTTACTGGTTTTCAACTTTTTAAAATTTATCATGCTATGATTTCATTATTAAACCATATTTGCTTTTCTTGTGTCTCTATCTATGAATATCCACTTCATGTTTTTAATAGTTTTCTTGAAATCAGATTATACTTTGCAAAAGCATTGTGGATGGATAACGCAAAGGTATGATTTCTCCTTAAGTCTCGCCCTTCTTGACTTCAAGTATTCATAAAAGTTTTAACATTATTTATTAAAGTATATATCTGTTGCCATTTAATTAAATATTAATTTTGATGGTGGATAATAATTCGAGTGATGAATTTATTATGGCCAGGAATGATGGAAGCATTATACTTCATGTGGTTATAACTCACGATTGTTATTATAAGTATACTTTCCAACGATCTTTTCTTAGTTTGAACTATTACTATAATTATTTGAGTTTAATAATTTTCATTGGTGTACAATTCCGCGTTACTTTTTAAATAAGTTATGGTTAGTTTGCTTCCTTAAGGTAGACTATAGCAACCTAGATCATATTGAACAAGGTCCGAAGTCTAATTTTTTAAATTGCTATTGTTTTAAAAAAATAACATTCTTTATATGGTTCAGCTTATCTAATTTGAAAGTGAAAGAGGCGGGCGATTTGGTAGTTCTTTGAAAGACGTAGGAGGAGTATTAAGAACAGAGAATCTGCAGCTAGATCAAGGGCTCATAATTGGAAGATTTTCATAAACATTTGTGTCTGTGCTGTCATTGATCAGGTTCTTCTCTCTCTTCGTTGCAGAGGTGGCAATGCTATCTATGCTCAAGAGGTTCTTCGCCATGCTAAATTTCAGTTTTCTGGCCGACAAAAGATCATTGTCAGCAGAAAGTGGAATGTCTTTCATCCGAAGAATCACCATTAATCTCTATGTTATGATGCTATTTTTCGGAAATTAATATATTTGGATACTAAAAATATTCAAGTTATAAATGACGTGTCGATGCTATTCTTTTATTTTGATAATTATACAGTTTTGTAGGATTAACATGTATGATTTTAATATTCTTAAAACCTCATATAATGCAGAAGCTCATACTGGAGAGCTCACGTAAACTTTCATAGCTTTTTTATGTATTGTAGACCCAAAGTTGGGTGTCTCTATTTAACATCATTAAGAGGATAGAATTTAGTTTAAAAAGGATGTCTTTTATTTTTTGGACAACTTTTTAACTTTTAAGCTTCACATGACATGTTAAGACCGTCATGTTTAAAATCACAAAATTAAAAGACATTTAATACATTCTAAATATCTCTTATTTTCCTTTCAAGAAGTAAAGAGTAGCCTAACTTTTTGTTTGATCTCGAGTGTACATGATAGAGAAGGTGTAAATACGTAGACTATATTGCCTTAATTTTGTTGCCATCTGCTCTTGTGCCACAAGCTGAGAATCTAGTGAACATGGCATTAGAATTTGGGAAAGCAGCAAGTAACTAGGAGAGAAGCATATGAAAGATCATTGATGTTTCTATCAAGTAACTAGCAAAAAGTGATAGCCTTTTGTAAATTAAATTCAAAATGTTTAACAACAATTTATATTGGCACCAGGAAATAATGAAATTTACCTGCAGGGCTTTGACAATGCCATCTATTATCTCCGGCTCTATAAAAAGTTAATCTCCTTGTATGTTAACGACAATGTCATACTTATTTCCAAGCTTTTGAAGAGCATCATTACAACGCTCGGTTCCTCCAAGTTAACAATTGAGCATTAGCAATTTCACGAACTGAAATTCTCAGATTCTACCTATGCATTAATTGTTGGTTAGCTGTTGATCAACTGAGTTTGCATAATTATTGTATTGTTTTGACTGTGCAGTTGGTGGTCTATTGAAAATAACCTCTCTACTTGGGCTGAGGCGGTAATATGGACTACGTACACTTTACCCTCCTCAGGCCCACTTTGAAGTAATACGCTTGATATGTTGTTATTATTGTTGTTGTTTCTTGACTGTGGCATATCAATCCAATCCCTTGAGCGATCTAATTTAGTTGCAATGAATGAAGTGAATAAATGAGAGGGTTGCTTTGTTTTTTTCCAATTGGGTCGGGTTTGTATGGGTGAAAATAATTGTGGGGGTGGGGGTCATTATTTTTAGAGCCACTTGGCAATTTCCCTTTTAAAAATTAACAAATTATTTTTAATGTTAAATAATGATTCGTTAATGAAAATGATAAATATGAATCATTTGTTGGATGACGAAGGTATATGTTCGCCATTTTTTAATAAGGAGTATATCAACTCTAATTCACAATATTGAGTAATATATTTGATCATTTTTTCTAAATTAAAAATATATATGTTGTAAAAGACCTACTTTATAATTATAAAAACAAAACATTGTACTAATTAACATAATTTCTGAGATATGAAAATTAACTGTTAATTTACTTTTTTCCTTCAAATTATTTTTTATCTTAGTCACTAACCAAATGACTCCTAACATGTTTAAGATTTATAATCATCTAAAGTATCCTCAATTTGAATAAAAATGTAGAATCTTGAGAATAAATAACTCTTTGTTAAAAATAAAGTGTTTTTAGCTTTAGAAAATCAGTATATTAATGACTAAATACTATTTCGAGCATCTAAACTCTGGTTGTCATTAATTCAGACCATCTCAACTTATAGAAAAAGACTAACTAGTATAACCTTAAATGTGAAATATATTTTTGACTACATCTAATTTTGCTTCTTGATTATTAGTGTGACGGTGGTTCATCATGTTCCTCTTTAATTTACTACACTTTTTTATATTCAAAATATTACATGATATTTTTAAAATTTTTGTACTAAATAATATACCATACATATTGATATATTTTTATATACATTTATTCTTAATTAACGCTTGATACACGTGCAACGCACGTTGACTAGACTAGTCTATATAATAAGAGCAAATAGAGGAGCTTAGAGTTGTTTTTCAAAAATGACAACTAAGCTCCTCAAAGTTTTATTTATTATTATTTGAGGAGTTTCTAAAATGAAAATTAAGCTCCTTAAAATTTCACTAATTATTATTTAAGGAACTTCGAAAATACCAACAATGCTTCTCAAAATCCTACTTATTGTTATTTGAGGACTTTTCTAGAATTACTTATATCTATTAAAAATTTACGTAAAAAATATTATACATTACAATACTCAATTTAAAAATATTTAAAAGAAATGATTAAAAAAACCTATTGCTTCTCAAAATTCTTGCGGTGTTGCATAAATTGGAATAATTATTTGAAAATAATATAAAAAGTACTATAAGTAATAATACTTAACAATTTAAAATATTTTAAAGATATATTATTTTCTATATAATAAGAGCAAATAGAGGAGCTTAGGGTCGTTTTTCAAAAATGAAAACTAAGCTCCTCAACGTTGCATCTAATATTATTTGAGGAGTTTTTAAAATGACAATTAAGCTCCTTAAAATTTCACTTATTATTATTTAAGGACTTTCAAAAATATCAACAAAGGTTCTCAAAATTCTACTTATTGCTATTTGAGGACTTTTTTTAGAATTACTTATATCTATTAAAAATTTACGTAAAAACTATTATACATTACAATAATCAATTTAAAAATACTGAAAAGAAATGATTAAAAAAATTAATTTCTTCTCAAAATTCTTGCGGTGTTGCATAAATTTGGATAATTATTTAAAACTAATATAAAACGTACTATAAATAATAATACTTAACAACTTAAAATATTTTAAAGACATATTACTCTATATAATAAAAGCGAATAGAGGAGCTTAACGTCGTTTTTCATAAATGACAACTAAGCTCCTCAAAGTTTCATTTATTATTATTATTATTATTATTATTATTATTATTATTATTATTATTATTATTATTATTATTATTTTGTTTCCCAAGGTATCCTCACAGCCGGCAGCCGTGAGACTAATCCTCCGTTCCTTAATCAGCGAATTTTGCAGTAGGGAACTGGCCACAGAGTTTGCTCCATTAATTATTTGAGGAGTTTCTAAAATGATAATTAAGCTCCTCAAAATGTCACTTATTATTATTTAAGAAATTTCAAAATACCAACAAAGCTTCTCAAAATCCTACTTATTGTTATTTGAGGACTTTTCTAGAATTACTTATATCTATTAAAAATTTATGTGAAAAAAATTATACATTACAATAATCAATTTAAAAATATTTAAAAGAAATGATTAAAAAAATTGATTGCTTCTCAAAATTCTTGAGGTGTTGCGTAAATTGGAATAATTGTTCGTTAATAATACAAAAAGTACTATAAATAATAATACTTAACAACTTAAAATATTTTAAAGACATATAAAAAATGAGAATGAGAGGAGCTTAGGCTCAAATTTTAAAAATTATAACTAAGCTCCTCAAAGTCCCACTTATTTATATTTTGAAAGCTTAGGCCAATTTGTGAAATGACTATTCTCCCCTTTACTTCTCCAAAATTACTTATGTTTATTTGAGATTTATGTAAAAAAAAAAAAATGCTATAAATCACAATAATCAATTTTATGTTATTTACAAAACATAACTAAAACAATCGATTGATTCCCAAAATTTAGTCAGTGTCGCATAAATTGGGAAAATTTTTATTTGAAAGTGATATAAAAAGTGATACAAATTTTATATTTACTCTATAATAGAAGAGTGAATAGAGAAGAGCTTAGGACCGATGTATATGATTGTGTTGCCTGCTTCAGTTACTTCGATTGTGATTTTACTATATAACCCCTAATTAATTATTATAATTAATTTACGTATTAAAAAATTAATTATATTTAATAAAAAAAAGTAAAATAAACATTTATGATATGTCTCTTTCAGCTGCTTCAACCGTAATTTTACTATGTCACTCTAATTAATAGCTATATGTCATATAAGTAGTAAAAAATTAATAATATTTCATGGAAAAGAGATAGAATAGACATAGAATGATAAATTTACTCTTGTTGTTCTAAATTAACTTGACGTCTTATATGAGACCCACTTAAAAAATTTTCACAAGTATTTTTATAGTAATTTTACGATATCAATTCAATTAGTTACTATACGTCATTTAAGACATATTTGCTTCGCTGCTTCAATTGTGGTTTTACTATATCACCCCTAATTAAATATTGTGGTAATCTAAGCATTATGCCCCTTAAATTGAAATAGAAGAAAGAGTATTATAAATTACATTAATTAAAAATTTAAATTATTTTAAAAATATAACTGACTATCAATCCTACAAAAGTTTGAACAAGAATAGTTATATATATTATTTGAAAAGTACATAAAAAGTATTATAAATTACAATATTTAACAGTTTAAAATATCTCAAAAAATTATTCTTTTATATATGTCAAAAAAATACTATAGATCCAATAATTAACAACTTAAAATATTTAAAAGATGTAAAATATTTGGTTGACTCTCAAACTTATATCAATGCCACTTAAATTGGAAAAGTTAAAAATATAATTGACTATCAATGCCACAAAATTGTGGAAAGAGTAACATGTATTATTTGGAAATTAAATAAAAAATATTATAAATTACAATATTTAACAGCTTAAAATATCTAAAAATAAAATTAATCTGTTCTATATTTAAAAAAACTGTAAAAAAAATTAAATCACAATAATTAACAACTTAAAGATTTTAAATATATAAAATATATGGTTGACTCTTAAATTATATCAGTGTCACTTAAAATAGAATAGAAAAAAAGGTATTATAAATCTCAATAATTAAAAATTTAAATTATTTTTAAAAATATAATTGACTATCAATGTCACAAAAATTTTGAACACAAAGAATAACATGTATTATTTAAAAATTACATAAAAAGAATTAAAAATTATGACAATTAACAATTTAAAATATTTAGAACATATTATAAATAAGATTAATTATCTAAATTCTATTTATGTCACATATATTTTGACAAAAAGATAACATATATTGGGCCCGTGATGGCACAGACCTTCGACATCTAGTATATATGTAAGAAGGAGTTTGGGTGCTCAAGCAAGCAGCATGTCAACATGCCTGCTTGTGCTGTTTGTTTCAGCTACTTCAACTGTGATTTTATTGTATCATCTCTAATTAATTAATATAAGTTATTTACGTATTTGAATTAATAATATTTAATACAAACAAGTGAAATAGACATTTATGACATGTTTGCTTCAGCTGCTTCTATCGTAATTTTAGTATATCACCCCTAATTAATTATTATAAGTCATCTAAGTACTAAATAATTAATAATATTTAATAAAAATGATAAAATAGACATAAAATAATAAATTAACTCTTCATATTTTAAATTAGTTTGACGTCTTATATGAGGCTCACTTAATTTTTTTCACACGTATTTTTATAATAATTTGATATACCGCTTCTAATTAGTTATTACAAGTCATTTAAGACTGCTTCGCTGCTTTCTCGTGATTTTACTATATCACCCTAATTAATTATTTATGGCCATCTAAACATAAAAAAATAACAATATTTCATAAAAATGGTGAAATAGACACAAAATGATATGTCAACATAAAAAAATTTGATTGACTATCGAAATTATATTAGTGCACATAAATTGGGATGGGGTAGAGGAAGACATAAAGAAGCATATATTAGTTGAAAATGAGATAAAAAGTATTGTAAATCACAATAATTAAGAACTTAATATAAAAAATTCTTTTAAAAATATTAAAATATTTTGATTGATTGTCAAAATTTTATCCGCGTCACATAAATTGAATGGGAAAGAGTATTCATATGTTATAGATAAATTATATAAAAAACATTATAAATAACTTAATTAACAACTTTAAAAAGTTGAAAGATATAAAAATATTTGACTGACTCTCAAAATTATATCAGAGTCACTTAAATTGAAATAGAAAAAAATATTATAAATTACAATAATTAAAAACTTAAATTACTTTAATGATTAATTATCTAATTGGTGTAAATCCAATCACCTGAATTTAAGATGATAAGAAATTCTCCATTGGTAACAAATGGTTATCCATTAAGCGGAGGAAATCTTATTTTAAAAGAATAAAAAAATTCTATTTGTGTCACATAAATTGAGATAAAAAAAATAACATATATTGAATCCGTTCTGGCATGGGCCATGGATATCTAATATAGTATATAAAAAAATTGTTATTAAATAAAGGGGAAAGGACAGAAACGACACTTCAAATTAAACTATTTCCTTGAAAATGGTCATGGAATTTAAATTTCACTTTCTAGCCATTTTAATTTTCTGATTGGTTCTATACCGTTTTTACACAATTTTTATACAGGTTTTATACAAATCTTATACATAAATATTCTATACGGAAATTGTACAATTTTGATACATAATTTATATAATAACTGTACATTTGCACTTCAAATTAAACTATTTCCTTGAAAATGACCATGAAATTTAAATTCCACTATGTAGCCATTTTAATTTACTAACTGGTTCTATACCGTTTTTACACAATTTTTACACAGATTTTATACAAATCTTATACATAAATATTCTATACGAAAATTATACAATTTTGATACATAATTTATATAATAACTGTATTTTTTATACATGTTTTATACAACAATTATATAATTTGTATACACTTTCTATATATTGTACATATACATATTTGATAGAACTATACAATTTCTATACATATATCTTATATAGATCCATATTCTATTTAATAATTATATCTTTTTTTATATAATTTAATTATTATTTCTAAACAATAAAAAAAAGCAGAATATTTGAACAATTTAAAAATTTAAGTAAAAAAAAAATTGAAATAATTTTAAAAGGGTTGAATTGTCCAAATTGAATATTGTATCAGTATTGTATATAGACTGTATCAGTATCGTATATAGATTGTATATGGACTATGTGGATCAAAATGACCCAAATTGGGAAAGATTAGGAAATGGCCATAAAATGACATTTGTTTAGCCGATTGAACATTATTTGTCCAAATATCAAACTTGGGCTATGATTGGGCTATTAATTTTTAAAAAGATCATAGAGTGTACTTTTCCCTAAAATAAATGAAAGCAACTCAGTCGTAACAAAAAGTACGTCCCTTTTTAATTTTTTAATTGCCTCGTACTTGTTTTTTACTCTCTAAGAAAACTTGTTTTAAACCAAAAGTTGCTCTGAAGCTCTAAAAGTTGTGTTCTTGCTTACGGGAATTTTACCCTTTTAACTGCATTAGTTATACACCTAAGTCAAGTGATTAGACTAAATTAATATTTAAATGAATAAGGAAGAAAACAATTAAATTTTTTAGTTATATTTAAATGACCAACACTAATTTAAATACAAGCAAAGAAAGCACAAATTCCAAACAACAATGTAACAAATGTACATGAAAGATAATAACATATCTCTACAAAGAAAAATAAAGGTTCGAGGAAGGAAAGAACAACTAAACTGCTAGTCTGTTCGACTTAAGAATAGTGAATATGACTCCTTGCTTGAAGAGTAATGTCGAGTCTTAATTTGAGACTTCATTATTGAAAGTCTTAAAATAAGACTATTTATTCTAAATAGATATGCAAAAGGAAAATAAAATAAGGATTAGCTAACGAAAATCTGATTCTCGAACATACATAGAGAAGTTAACAAATAAAATCAAAAAATAAAATAATTACATAATGAATTAAATCATGGCAACTGAACCGCTTCAAACCAGATAGAATGCCCTAAAATTTCTAATAAGATTTTTCCTTAACATTAAAATATAAAGTTAACAAAATATCACAAGGAAAGAAAAGAACAAAGTGACAAAAATGAGTTTCAAATAAAATTTTACAAGGATTCAAGTGATCACGTCCTATGGTGACTAATAGGTAAGGTTGTGAATGAGGCATTTCAAGTTGCGGAAATAATAGAGAAGTTACCACCTATGTGAAAGGACTTCAAGAACTACTTGAAATATATGCGAAAGGAGATGACAGTCGAAGATCTTATAGTAAGAATGCGCACTGAAGAAGACAATAAAACTGCGGAAAGAAGGTCAAAAGGAAATTCTGCAATAAGTAGAGTAAATATTATAGAAGACAATCACAACAACTCCAAAAAGCGAAAGAAAGCTGGACAGGAAAGCAATCAACCTAAGAAGAGATTCAAGGGAAAATTCTTTAACTGTGGCAAGATTGGCCACAAGTTAATGGATTGTCGTACCCCAAAGAAAGGCAAAAGAAGGACCAAATAAATATGACTGAATCCAAGAAAGAAGTGGACAATCTATATACCATGCTATCTGAATGCAACTTGGTGGGAAATCCTCGAGAGTGGTGGGTGGATTCCGGTACTACCCACCACGTTTACGCAAATGCTGAGTTATTTGCTATTTTTTGTCCTACTCAAGGCGAAGAGAAGATATATATGGCCAACTCCGAACTGCAAAGGTTGAAGAAACAGGAAAAGTTTGCCTGAAAATGACATCAGGAAAAGTATTGACTTGGAACAATGTCCTGTATGTACCGGAGTTACGAAAGAACTTGATTTTTGTATCACTTCTTGACAAAAATGGATTGAAATGTGTATTTATTTCTAAAAAAAATTATACTTAGTAAAGGAGAAGTTTACGTAGAAAAAGACTACCTCACAGAGGACCTATTCAAAATGAATGTAATGAATGTTTAAATCAATAAAAGATCAGTGTCTTCTTACTTTCTTGAGTCTGATGATTTGTGGCATGAACGATTAGGACATGTCAATTATAAAATATTGTGAAAACTGATTAACTTAGAAGTTTTGCCAAACTTTGAGTGCAATAAATCAAAATGTCAAACCTGTGTGGAATCAAAGTATGCTAAGCATCCGTATAAATCCGTTGAAAGGAATTTCAATCCCTTAGACTTAATCCACACTGGCATATGTGATATAAAGTCAACACCATCTCGTGGTGGGAAAAGTATTTTATTACTTTTATTGACGATTACACTAGATACTGCTATGTCTATTTGCTAAATAGTAAGGATGAAGCAATAGAGGCATTTAGGCAATATAAAGTAGAAGTTGAAAATCAGTTAAAAAAAAAGATCAAAATGATAATAAGTGATAGGGGCAGAGAATATAAATCTCCATTTGCACAAATATGTGTAGAGAATGAAATTTTCCATCATACTACGACCCCGTATTCACCTCAGTCTTATGGAATTATGAAAAGAAAAAATCGAATCTTGAAGGAAATGATGAATGTCTTACTAATAAGTTCAGGTTTACTGCAAAACTTGTGGGAGAAAGCTATCCTTACAGCTAATCGAATACTCAATAGAATGCCCCATAGTAAGACACAATCAATTTCATATGAAAAATATAAAGAAAGAAAACCCAACTTAAAATATTTCAAAGTGTGGGGGTGTCTAGTGAAGGTCTAAGTTCCTATGCCTAAAAGAGTAAGGGTAGGACCTAAGACGGTGGACTGTGTGTTCATAGGATATGCTAAAAGTAGTAAAGCATGCCAATTTTTGGTTCATAAATCCGAACATCTGAATATCAACAAAAATATGATAATTGAATAAGACAATGCTGAATTCTTCTAAAATATTTATCCGTATAAAATAAGATATGAACAGTCTAGTGGGGGGTTTAAATGACCTCAAGATGAACCAAGTAAGGATGTACATAATAATGAGAATCCAAGACGCAGTACATGTCAAAAAACATCAACTTTGTTTGGATCATATTTTGTTACATTTCTCTTAGAAAATGAGCCTCAAACATTTAAAGAAGCGACAACATCTTCAGACTTATCCTTTTGTAAATGGTTAGTCAATAGTGAGATTGATTCAATCTTAAGAAACCATACGCAGGATTTGTTTATTCTTCCTCCAGGAAATAAACCTTTAGGTTCTAATAGATCTTTAAAAGAAAAATAAAAGCGGATGGTACTATTGACAAATACAAGGCAAGACTTGTTGTAAAAGGCTTCAAATAGAAAGAAGACCTTGATTACTTTGATATATACTTGCCTGTAATGAGAATAACGTTAATTCAGATGTTAATTGCCTTGGTGGCAGTATATGGTCTTGAAATCTATCAAATGGATATGAAAACAGCATTCCTAAATAGAGAATTGGAGGAAGAAGTTTACATGGAACAACTTGAGGGTTTTGTGGTTCCAAGAAAAGAAAATAAGGTATGTAAACTTGTTAAATCACTTTGTGGACTAAAACAAGCACCTAAACAGTGGCATGCAAAATTTGACCAAATCATATTGGCAAATAGGTTCAAGATAAATGAATTTAATAAATGTGTTTACATTAAAGACACTCCTAATCACCAAGTCATTATTTCTTTGTCTGTGGATGATATGTTGATCATTAGTAGAGACATTTCTAACATAAATGCTATGAAATGAATGCTCGAGAGAAAGTTTGATATGAAAGAACTTGGAGTTGTGGATATGATCTTAAAAATAAGAATCCATAGAACTCTACAAGGGTTGGCATTGTCATAGTCTCATTACATCAGAAAGGTACTTGACAAATTCAAGTATTTGGAATTTGGTATTGCTAAGACTCCATTAGACGTGATCTTCGCACTTCAAAAGAATAAGGGTGAAAGTGACTCACAGTTGGAATACACAAGAGTGTTTGGATATTTAATATATATCATGAATTGTACACGACCAGATATATCATATGCTATTAGAAAGTTGAGTCGGTACATGAGTAATCCTAATAAAACTCATTAGATGACAATAAAAAGAGTTTTGGGGTATCTTAAATGCACTCAAGACTATACTTTGCATTTTAATAAATATCTTGCAGTACTTGAAGGATATAGTGATGCAAATTAGATCACCAGATCGAATAGAGTAAAATCCATGAGTAGATATATATTTACTATAGGTGGAGGAGCAGTCTCTTAGAAATCATCCAAACAAACATGTATTGCTCGCTATACAATAGAATCCGAATTTTTCGCATTAGATAAAGCCGGCAAAGAAGCAGAATTTCTTGGAAAATATTTCTTATTGGCCCAGACCATTGGCACTAGAATGTATATGCTATGATAGTCAAGTTGCAATAGGTAGGGCAGGGAGCATGATGTACAATGGTAAATATCATCATATAAGACGAAGACATAATACCATTAGAGAACTTTTCTCCAGTGTAATTATCACTTTGACTATGTAAAGTCAAAGTATAATGTGTCGAATCCACTTACAAAAGGCCTTTCTAGAGAAGGAGTTGGGAGGACATCCAAAGGAATGAGTTTACAGCCTTTGACAAGTCCGCATAACGGTAACTCTACCTAGCAGAATGGAGATCCCAAGAGATAGGTTTAAGGAGATCAAAGAAAGTTGTTTCTAACAGTTTCAACATTGTCCATATACCCAACCCATTCTCATGATGTTGTAACGCTTTAAAGTTTTTTTAGCTAAATTCTGTCCCTAAAATATCAAGCCTTGGATTCTAGAATGATTTATAATTTTTTTTTGATGTAATCACTTCGATTTAAACTTTTCATTTTGTAGATAACTGAATAATCTTTCTGTGATATAAGATTTGTTCAAATCGGACACTCGGTGGAGAAGTTATGGCTATTTTATGTGCTAGTCGTAAAACATCGTCATTCTGGTGTTTAGCGCATCACAGACAGGGTTTAATTAGCAATTGTCAAATTCCAGTGGGACCTCATGATAGTGGCGTATCGCGGAGAATCCCAAATTCCCATTCGTCAATTTCCAGTGAGCCATCACGATAGTGGTGCATCGCGGTGGTCCATGAAATCGGGCTCCCAGTTATATTTTTATACTGGTTATTAAGGGTATATTGGGTATTTTTCCATACCCTTATCAGTCGAAACATGAGATTTCAACCCTAATTAAGCATATTAGTCATACATTCACCAAAAATATTCAAGAACACTCTCTAGAGTTCCATATTGATAATCCAAATAAATTAAGATTCAACCGTGGGTTTTCAAAACAAATTGGAGATTTGGAATCCCCAAGCCGTGGGCATGAAGAAGAATCTTTTAAATTTCTAGATAGAGGTACGTGGGGTTTATCCTAACAAAACTACATAGGCTTAAAACCATTAGAGCATGATTTTTAGATTTTTATACATGAATTTCAAAGGGGTTTTGGAATCTATGTTATAAATTACATACTCCGAATGTTTTAATGTTACTATTTTTTTGACCTTGTGGTCCTGTCCCCTAAATTGATTTACATGTATACGTATATGTATGAAATTTGAGATTTAAGATCGTTAAGAGCATAAATTATGAACTCCCTCTCGTGTATTGAATTAAAGATTATGGTTTTGTGATTTGAAAGATGTTTTCAGAATATTATAGCATTTGAGCATGGTTTGAAATTGTTGAGAGGGTTTTTCTTGATATAAATGTGTTCTCGTGTTTAAGAGAAAGAATTGCATGTGAATCAAGAACTTTGACATGACCACCCTGTGCTACTAAAATGCTTGGCAAAGATGAGTTCCTTGCATGTGTTTACATGAGGATTGAGAAAGAGTTTCTTTGAATTGAATTATTGAAATGGTGGTCCCAAAACTTGTGTTTTAAAAATAGAGATTTATGATAGACTAATAATGGCTTAGAGATGTGACTTGCAAGTCAATGGTATGACGATACTATATGTATTTATGCCATAACAGAGTATGTTTTCAGAGTATAGTTTCAGAGCATGTTTTCAGAGTATGTTTTCAGAGACTGCATATTTTGATAGAGTTTTAAAAAGGGGCTTAAAGAGGGTTAGGCAGTTACCCAAAGAAGGCGTGAGCTCAAGCAACTCTTAGCCTGAAACTGTATTTGTCGATACGGGTAGATTATTATTGTATGCTGGCGATGGCCATATGGCGTAGTAGATTTAGAGACTCCGATCCTTGCAGCACACTTGGGTTGGGGGCTTCGCTGCTGAGTTAATGGAAGTTTCCATATAACCCATGAAATTTTTCAGAGTTGTAGGGTATGCCACCTAGCGCAGAAGTAACACAGATTTCTCGAAGTTGAGATGGTTTTTAAAGAGTCTTTAAAATGCCCATGTGAATTCTTACTATATGATATACTTATGAACTATTTTAAATTGATCTCATATATGTTGATTTATAAATGATTATTTTGGATATGCTCTGCATACCAGTACATCTGTATTGACCCCCCTCCCCTCTACCTCTCAGGTTCTGAGACTCAATCTAGAGGTCCACATATCCAGTAGATAATTCAAACAGCTGATTAGATTATGCAGTGGTGAGCCTTCTCTATTCTAGAAGGCCTGCCTTTTCAGATTATGTCACTTAATTCAGTTTTGGTCTACTGGGGCCTTGTCCCAGTTTCAGACAGTTGTCAGATTTGTAGTAGAGATTTTGTAGACTGAGTCAGATGTTATTTAGATGTAATTGATTTATAGTTTTCATACTTATGTTGAATTCAGAATTGACTATGCTTCCATAACAAATTATATGAATGTTGTGCATGATTACCAGATAGAGAAGGGCATTCCAGCCTTCATGGTTCGAGATGTCCGTCATGGCCAGGCCCTAGTTCTAGTCGTGATAAACTTGGTATCAAAGCACGGTTCATGGTCCCAGGGTGTCTGTAAAATTACACCAGATAGAGTCTTGTTTATGGGTGTGTAGCGCGCCATACTTATAAGCAAGAGGCTACTAGGAATTTAAGAATGTTCCTCTTCTTTGTGATTTAGTTCATACTTCAGAGTCTAATCTGTCTCTTAATCAATGACCTCTTTCTTTTCAGAAAACCAGCGATGCCTCCCCGTTGTACCAATGTTAGTGCTCAGGATGATGAAGTCCGTCCCTCCCATGCGATGTGGACCCGTAACAGAG
>NC_061115.1:98753298-98905092 GCF_002878395.1 Capsicum annuum
AATCTATTGGTGGAGTGGCATGAATAAAGATATAGAACGCTTGTAGCTAAGTGTGCAACATGCCAATAGGTTAAGGTTGAACACCAAAGACCTGGTGGTATGATGCAAGAGTTTAGTATTCCTACCTGGAAGTGGGAAGAGATAAATATGGACTTCTTGATTAGTTTACCTCCTTCCCGACGCCATCATTATTCTATTTGGGTTGTGGTTGATAGATTGACTAAGTTTGTTTATTTCTTTCCGGTTAATACTTTATATACTGCTGAGTATTACACTAGATTGTATATTTGAGAGATAGTCAGACTGCATGGAGTTCCCTTGTCTATCATTTCGGATAGGGGTACTCAGTTCACTTCACAATTTTGGAAAGCTTTTCAGAAGGGTCTTGGTACCCAAGTTCTTTTGAGTTTTGATTTTTATCCGCAGATCGATGATCAGGCTAAGCAAACCATCCAGACCTTAGAGGATATGTTGAGAGCTTGTACACTTTACTTTAAGGGAAGTTGGGATGATCACTTACCGTTGATAGAATTTGCTTATAATAACAGCTTTCACTCTAGTATTGGTATGGCTCCATTTAAAGCCTTGTATGAGAGGAACTGTAGATCACCCATAGGTTGGTTTGAGGTGGGTGAAGCGACTGTGAGTGGTCCTGATTCGGTATTCGAGGCTATGTAAAAAGTTAAGTTGATTAGGGAAAGGTTGAAAACTGCGCAGAGTCGTCAAAAGTCATATGTGGATATTAGAATGAGAGACCTTAAGTTTGAAGTTAGTGACCGAGTGTATCTAAAAATTTCACCCACGAGGGGGGTAAAGAGATTTGGAAAGAAGGGGAAGCTTAGTCCCCGTTATGTTGGTCCTTACAAAATTCTTAGCCGTGTTGGTAAGGTAGCTTATGAGGTCGAGTTGCCTTCCGAGTTGTCCTCTGTTCATCCAATATTCCATGTCTCCATGCTTAGAAAGCATATTAGCGAAGCTGTGGTAGTGGATTCCTCTGTGGGTCCTAACATTCAAGAAAATCTTTCTGTTGTGAGATTCCTATTGACATTCTTGATTTCAGTGTCCGAAGACTAAGGAACAAAGAAGTTCCCTTGGTCAAGGTGTTGTGGCAAAACCAATCTGTTGAGGGTGCAACTTGGGAAGCTGAGGCGGATATGCAATCCAAGTACCTGCACCTATTTTCCACGAACTCCGATCAAGCCAAAGGTACCGTTCTTTCCTAAATCATGCACTTTTGATAAAGGTTGCAGCAGTTCAACTGTCATTTATTATGTGTTCAGCTGTAGTTTCTTGAATTTATGCATTCTATGTTTCAATCAGAGTGAGAAACGATGTGGTGATGATTCTACGGAGTGGTTTCATATGTATTCTCTATACCCTATCTAATCGTGGTATGTCTAGCATCATTCAAGGATGAATGTTTCCAAGGGGGGATGATGTAATACCCCGGAAAATTTTTCGTTGAAATTTTGTATGTAAACATGTTGGGTTCTATCTTCTAGAATGAATTATAAATTTTTCCATGTGGATTGTCTTAGATTATGACCCAACATTACATATAGTATCAAATAATCTTTCCAACGATATGTGGATCATCCAAAACGGACACCCGAGCGACGAGTTATGAACATTCCGATCGAACCGTGAATAGTAGTGAACAATAAAACGTGCAGAAAAAAGTACTGAGGCCTGGTGTATTTTTACACCAAATTTAAATGATCATAACTCCTTCTACATAATGATCTAGGTGATCTACTATATATCAATGGAAAGCTCTGTGAGTCCTCTTTCCAATGAAATTAGTTTCATCTAATTTGTCTATTGGAGCAAAAAGTTATGGTCGATCTACTTCAGCCTATCAAAAGTGAATTTTTGGGTCAACTTCAAACGATCATAACTCTTCATACACAATGATCTAGGTAAGATACTATATATCAACGGAAAGATATGAGAGTCCTGTTTCTAATGAAATTGGTTTCATCTAATTTGAATATCAGAGTAAAATATTATGGTTGATCTACTTCAGACTATCAAAACAGTCTACCAAAGGACAGATTCGAGAATTATTTAATTTTTAGGGGCGTTTTGTTCACTCCCTCTCACCCAAAATTCATCCAACCCTATATTAAAGCCTATTAGAAGCATTATATGTTATATTTCATCAAATTCTCTCAAAAAGAAAACCCTAACCTCCTACATCCAACTTCAAGAACCTCCAAAGTTCACCATTAATTCGGCAAATTTATTCATGATTCCAAGTTCCTAGTTCAAGAACTTCAAGAACCTCCAAAGTTCACCATTAATTCTGTATATTTATTCAAGATTCCAAGTTCCTAGTTCAAGAACTCCAAGAACCATAATTCAAAGGCACTTTAACATCTCAAAAACGAGTATCGATCTAAAGTTCACCGTTCAAGGTATGTGGGGTTTTTAAACAAGAACACTCTTTCGTTCTTGTGCCCAAAAGTAATTTTTTTTAAAAGGCAGGATTTTTATTTGATTTTTATGAATTTGAAGCATGAACCCATATCTTATGATGATTATTATGAAATCTTGATGTTTATGATTTTGAAAGATGAATTTACATGTGTGGAGATATAAAGCATGAATCTTGGATGATATTTATCATGATTTGGATATTTGGGTAATGAATCCCCATTGGAAATTGTGTTTTTTCGAGAAAGTGTGTGTTATAAACACGTTGATGTTGAATATTTGAGATATTTTGAATGATTTGACCTTTTATCTTAATTGAGTTATTTTGAACTCGAGTGTGAAAGAAATCCACAACGTGGTTGATTTTGATAGATGGGAAGCATGATGGCTCCTGATGTATATTTATATATTACTAAAATTATTTTGTTGTGGATTGTCTTGGAAATAATCTGAGCTATGTCCGGGAGAAATCTTTAGCATCGAGTGGGAGGTATAAAGCGACCTTACTTCCCTAGAACTACGTTCCCCCATAGGAGTGAGCCTGAGGCTGATTTATATAGTTATCACTAGTTTGTGTGGATTTGATATCGATAGTCCTACTCCGATGGCAAGGATAGGATGGCTCTCCCCAACGTGGGTTGTACGTTGGACTCCATGTATCTCACATGATTTATGTCGGTTATAGGATCTCTTAGTGTGTGTCTGTGTTTCCTTGTGTCTATGATGAATAGTGAAGTGATTTAAAAGCAGAATTTTGAAAGTTATTCTTTCGAAAAATTTAAATGATATTTACATTATGAGAATTGATATTCTTGATGAACTGAAAGTGTTTGACAAATTATATGATGACTCGCATGTGTTATTGTACTTATTTCATCCTCTCATGATTATGATGATTTCTTTCGGGCTATGTGAGTCTTTCATACATCCTGCATATTTCTTATAAATATTTATGATGATGATGTTTATACAACTGCATATACCCCCATATACTCGGTTCCTTTCCATGATACTGACCCACATCTTCGGATGTGGGCTGCATTTTCTCGGAATGTAGGTTTAGGTGCTCAGTTCTAGGTTCGACAGTGATTCTTCAGGCATGCTGTTCTACATCCTCTATTATGGTGAGTCCTCATGTTCCGAGGACGTGATGTCTGATGTTGGTTTCAAAGAATTGTTTACATTTGATAACTGAGTATGAGTCAGTTGGGGCATGTCGCAATGGCTCACTGTTTTTATTGATTTTCTTAGCGGCTTGTCAGACTAGTATAGATGTTGGGAGTTAACTAATAAGTTATATTTTGTTATCTTTCTAAAATTCTTTTATTCTTTGATGATGATTACTCTATTGATATCTGAGGGTTATTTATGGAAACTCCGTTGATTTATGTTGAACTGAATGAAAATGGCTCAAAGGGTTAGCTTGGGGCTACTCATAGCCTCAAGCACCGTGTGACGCTCCGGGACCCATTTTTCGGGGCGTTACATGGTAAGTCTAAAGGCAACTCAAGATCATAAGCCACCTTTCCAAAATGGCTTATAATTCTATAACGTCCAATATATCGGGGACTAAGCTTCCCTTTCTTACCAAACATCTTAACCCCCTTCACGGGAGAGATTTTCAAGTACACAAAGTCGTCAATCTCAAATTCCCCTTCACGAGATAGATTTTCAAGTACACAAAGTCGCCAATCTCAAATTCAAGATCTTTCCTTCTCACATTTCCATACGATTTCTGTCGGCTCTAGGCTTTCTTAACATATCCTCAAGGGTCTGAATGGTCTTCTCTACTTGGACATCTATCTGAGAGTGAAAGGTTGTACTAAGATAGACCTTGGTACCAAGACCTTTTTCGAAGGCTTTCCAAAAGTGAGAGGTGAATTGCATACCTGTATCTCAAATAATGGACAATGGGACACCATGTAACCTAACCAACTCTCTGATTTAGAGCCTGTCATAGTCCTTGGTTGAATAAGGAGTATGGATTGGAAAGAAATAGGCTAATTTGGTCACCCTATCCACAATGACCCAAATTGAATGATGATGAGGATGAGTACGAGGCAAACCTATCACAAAATCCATGTTCACTTTCTCCCACTTCCAAGTAGGAATACTAAACTCCTGCATAGACCCACTAGGCTTTTGATGTTCAATCTTAACCTGCTGATAAGTGGAGTACTTAGCTATTATATATGTAATATCTGTCTTTATACCACTCCACCAATAGATTTCCTGCATATTACGGTACATCTTTGTGGGCCTTAGATGAATCGAGTAACCCACACCATGCACTTCTATAAGAATCCACTGTCTCAACTCATAAACACACGAAACACAGTCTACCCTGGCAATGAAACATACCATCTCCTCCTTAGGAGAAAACCTCTACTTTCTAATTTCTAACTGGCTTTTTTAGCTTCACTAGATAGGATACCTATCTTGCTTTTATTTTACTTCGGCAATCAAAGAAGATTCTGAACTATTCCATACCCATATACTACCCTCGGTCGAATGAACAAAATGAACACCTAATCTGCCAAGCTAATAAACTTACCTACCTAATATCTTCTTATCATCCTCAATATAGGCAATCTACTTAAGGTATCTTCCACTACATTGGCCTTTCCCGGGTGGTACAAAACACTTATATCATAATTTTTCAGCAATTCTAACCGTATCCTCCAACGCAAGTTCAAATCTTTTAGTAAAAATACATACTACAAGATCTTGTGGTCTGTGAACACATCAACATGCACCCTATACAAATAGTGCCTCCAAATCATTAAGGCAAACACAACAACAGCTAGCTCAAGTTTATGGGTAGGGTAATTCTTTTTATGGGGTTTAAGTTGTCTAGAGGCATAGGCAATAACCTTATCCTTTTGCATCAATAAACACCCTAAACCAACTCTAGAAGCATCACAGTACACAACAAACCCATCTAAACTATCTGGTAACATCAAAATTAGGATTGTGATGAGTCGAGTCTTCAACTCTTAAAAACTCTTCTCATAAAAATCTAACCACTGAAACTTAACTTTCTTTTGAGTCAATTTGGACATGGGGATGCAATAGATAAAAATTCTTCAACAAACTGCTAGTAATAGCTAGCCAATCCCCAGAAACTCTTAATATCTGACGGATAGATAGGTCTAGGCCAGTGTCTCACTTCTTTGATCTTTTGAGGATCAAGTCTAACTCCATCACCGTAAATAATATTGCTAAGGAAAGCTACTGCTCTTAGCTAAAATTCACACTTACTAAATTTAACGAATAACTGATGGGCTCTAAGAGTCTGCAATACTATTCTGAGGTGGTCTGAGTAATTATTTTCACTATAGGAGTAGACAAGAATGTCATCAATGAAGACTATGATGAACATGTCCAAGTAATATTTGAACACTCAGTTCATCAAGTCCATGAAGGTTGTTGGGGAATTCGTGAGACCAAATGACATTACTAGAAACTCAAAGTGACCATAACAAGTTCTAAAAGCTATTTTTGGAATGTCACATTCTTTGACA
The DNA here is from genome assembly GCF_002878395.1 of Capsicum annuum. Lineage (NCBI taxonomy): Eukaryota > Viridiplantae > Streptophyta > Magnoliopsida > Solanales > Solanaceae > Capsicum > Capsicum annuum. Next base: position 98,759,259 of record NC_061115.1, read on the forward strand.
CAGAGCTGATGATAGCCTGATTTGAGGTCTATCTTAGAAAAAAAACTGGCACCCTAAAGTTGGTCGAAAAAGTCATCAATTCTAGGAAGTGGGTACTTATTCTTCACTATGACTTTTTTCAAATGATGGTAGTCTAATCACATTCTAAGAGAATTATCTTTATTTTACACGAATAAAATTGGTGTGCCCCACGAGGAAATACTGGGCTTGATGTATCCCTTATCTTGGAGATCTTTCAACTATTATTTTAACTCTTTAAGTTCAGCTGGATCCATTCTGTATGGATGAATAGAGATGGGTTGAGTATCTAGAAGAAGGTCTATTCCGAAGGCAATTTACTTTTTAGGAGGAACTCCAGGAAGATCTTTGGGAAACACGTCGAGAAATTAACTTGCTATAGAAACTGACTCAAGCTTAGAAGTCTCAGAACTAGAGTCTTTGACTTACACAAAATAATAGACATACCCCTTTGATAATATTTTTCTCGTTCTAAGGTATAAAATAAGTTGACCTTTAAGCATTATAGTACTGTCCCTCCGTTCAAGGACTGGATCATTTGGAAACTAAAAATGAACCACTCTATTTTTGCAATCCACTAAAGCATAAAATGAATGAAGCCAATCTATGCTGAAAATAATATCAAAATTTGTAATGTCTAACGCTACAGGGTCTACATAAGTAACTTTCTAAAATACTATAACCGGCCAGTTCTTGTATACCCACCAAGCTACGATGGACTTACCCACTGGGGTAGACACTGAGAAAAGCTCTACGAAGATTTCAGGATTGACTCCAAAGTTGATGGCTATATAAGTGTTATAAAATAAAGAGAAGCTCCAGGGTTTAATAAATCATAAACATATAAATGAAAGACTTGTAATGTACCAGTAACCACATCAGGAGAACTTTCCTAATTTTGTTGGGACTGAAATGTATAAAGCCTATTCTGATGCTGACCACTGCTAGCACTAGAAGTGGTGCCTTGTTGATTCAGGCGGCCTGCTGGAGCTTATGACTGATGGGATTGGCATTTTTGGCGCAAATCCCTTCTTTTCTGAGCAAGTACTCAACACTCTCTAATCTGATGGCCTAGCTTGCTCCACCCAAAGCATAAATCACTGGCAGTTCTACACTCACCCTAATGATTGTTGCCATATTTTTGGCAAAGAGGTTTTGTGTGACTACTATTTACACTACCTTAGGACTTAAAGACTTGTGCCCTATCCCAATTGTCATTTCAGAAGTTTGGCACAGGGGCACTAGCTGAAGATATGGCAGGAGTTGAAAATTTCAAATGAAATTAAGGACAGTTGCCACCCTCTAACTTTGGCTAAGTAAAATTAAAGCTACCTATTCTATCCCTTTTGTTCTCTCTCTTTCTCCTTAAGTCTCTCCTCCTCAATCTATTGAGTATGGACCATAATCCTAGAAAGGTCCATCTCTTTTATCAATATTGTGGTCCTACACTCCTTGACCATACTATCAGATACTCTATATATGAACTTGCTCATCCTAGACCTATAATCAGCTACTACATGAGGGGCATACTTGGCCAACTGAGTAAACTTGAGGAAATACTTCTTCAGAGTCATATTGCCCTATTTTAAGTTGATAAACTCTAACACTTTCACTTCCCTTACCTCCAAAGGGAAGAATCTATCTAAGAAGGCTGTAGAAAACTCTTCCCACTCTATAGGCCCTGCTTATGTGCCTCTATCACCTTTTCACTACTTAAACTAGGTATGGGCTACATCCTATAGCTGGTAAGCAGCCAATTCAGCAGTTTCACTAGAAGTCACCCCATAATGTCAGTTACCTTCTGGACCATGTTTAGGAATTCTTATGGATCCTTTTTAGATTTAGATCCCAAAAATAGAGGAGGATTCATTCAGGTAAAGTCCAGAATCCTAGCTACGGCAGTATTATCCACTGGGTTGGCCGAAATAGCAACTAGCTGAACATTTTGAGCTGCTACAGAGTGATCTAGAGTAGCGAATATAGCTTTGAACTCTTCATGAGAAACATGCACATTTGGGTGATCTTTCTGAATGGGCGGTGCTAGCTGGTTTCTGTTTCTTCTTTCATTAGTTTTTTTGAAAGGCATGTTTTGTAACCAGAAGAAAGATTGTGTTAGATAGAAAGTTTATCTTAGGCTCGTGCTTATCTTCATGGCATGAATACTGAAAGAAGAGAAACTTTTCCTAAAACATCTTGTAGAATTTTTTCCATAGGTGTGGCGCGCTTCACACCCATGCACAAAATTCTACTCAATCCGGCTTTATGAATCCCTAGGAAACTTTAAAACCTTAGGATCTGATACCAAGTTTGTAATGCCTCAAGGGTACACCCTAGGTACCATACAGTACTTATATCCTGAGGGACCACAAGTAAACCCATGATCTGGTACCTACTGTGAGCACTGAATAATAATAAAAAAATAACATAGGCAGAATATTTGAAGATGCCATAAGGTTTTAAATACTAAAACATTTTTGTATCATAAATTTGGAAAATAACTATCTAAAAGAACTATTTGAAATTTATAAAATAAAGATAAACTTACTGACTATCTGAAGTATTTGAAAGCCTCTAAACTGACTGACTGTGGAGTTGATGGGACAGGCCCTAACTAACTCCTTCTAACTATTAAACTTGTAAGCATGAAAATAAATATAATCTATCCTCAAAATATGATGACTCGCGACTGTTCTGACTGATAATCTAGAAGGTCTATGCACGATCCGAGAACTAATTATCTGAACCTAGGATATGATACATCATAGTGCAAGAAAATAGTATGCAATCAGTACTTTGAATGTACTGGTATGCTAAATGAGGTAGGCTGACATACATGGTTTCATGTTCATAAATAATAACTGACTGAATGAATAGCATGAGGTACTGAATATAATGCATAAAATCGGTAAATACTGAGAATACGTGAAATCTATAGATGTTAATGGATATGTGACCAAGCATAAAACACATTCTAAATATAATCTATAAACTGAAATATTGAATACTGGTAAGTGAATAACTTATATATGTATACTATGGTCAAGTAAAACTTAAACTGAATTCTGAGCTGATTATAAGACTAAGACTGTGGGAGCTATCATCTTACCGACATTCCCCAATGAGAAAATTAGGGTCCAACCTGTGACCCTAGTTGGAAGGATGTCAATACTATGCCATGGGTACTAACACTGTCTATATGGATCCACTGATATACTATCCTAAAGGACTAAGGGTGTCAAGCCTAAACTGACAGGTGACCCCTTGGAGGAAGTCAACCATAAACTGATGGGTGACTACTCATATCCTATGCTAGCAATATAGTTCTGAAGTACAGTGACTACTACTAATGAGTCTGCCTATTTGATAGGGCAGCTGCCACCCCTGCACTTGCTCGGTGATAAATCCTACTCACAACTGAATTGACTCAAAATATTGAACTGTTCTAAGTTTAACTGATTATGATAACTGATTGAACTGATAATGCTCATAACATATTCTGAAACTATTCTGAAGATGCTAAGAATAATTAAACATCTATATTTTTGGGTATTCATACCCCCAAGACTCGATAGAAATAATAGCAAAAAATAGTACTAAAACTTTGGGGAGATAATATGGAAGAATTTTTTCAAAATTCTTTCTTGTAGGCATTTCATCAAACACTTGATATGTATAGTGTAAGCTAAGCATGAGAATAGATTAAATCTTGTAGTAATAGCATGATTTCAACATCAACGTCACTAATTAAGATTTAAATCTACAAATAACATTATTCAAAGGTGTGGGATTTGATAACAACAAAAATTTCATGTAAACATGGTATAGAGTTTTAATTCATAGGAATTAATGGATAAAATCACAATTAAATCACAACTACTTGTAAAGATTACAACTTTGAATGTAAAGTTTGGATATGTGGACTGCATGGGTGGAATGAATCCATGGATGAACATTTAACATACCTTGGAGCTTTAATCTTGAAAGAGAATTGACTTTTCTTGAACATTCTTAGATAGGAAATTATAATTTTATTGGTTTTCTTGAAGAAGTAATGATGAAACCTTGGATTTCTTGGAGGTAAAGTTGAAGCTTTAGGGTTTCTTAGAGAGAAATTTGGTGAGGAATGAGTGTATTTTGCTTATACTAATGTCTAATCCCTTATTTTTATGACTTGGGAGCCATAAGAAAAGACTGGGCTGCCCCTCAGACTTAAAAGCTTCAATAGAATCACGGTTTAAAGGCTCACCGCTGAGCGGTATTTTGCCGCCACTATTGCACCATTGTGTGGGCTAATAGTGGTGACCTAATTCTTTTGGACAAGTCCAATTTGGAGTTTTACTATTGAGTGATATGTATAGTGTAAGCTAAGCATGAGAATAGATTAAATCTTGTAGTAATAGCATGATTTCAACATCAACGTCACTAATTAAGATTTAAATCTACAAATAACATTATTCAAAGGTGTGGGATTTGATAACAACAAAAATTTCATGTAAACATGGTATAGAGTTTTAATTCATAGGAATTAATGGATAAAATCACAATTAAATCACAACTACTTGTAAAGATTACAACTTTGAATGTAAAGTTTGGATATGTGGACTGCATGGGTGGAATGAATCCATGGATGAACATTTAACATACCTTGGAGCTTTAATCTTGAAAGAGAATTGACTTTTCTTGAACATTCTTAGATAGGAAATTATAATTTTATTGGTTTTCTTGAAGAAGTAATGATGAAACCTTGGATTTCTTGGAGGTAAAGTTGAAGCTTTAGGGTTTCTTAGAGAGAAATTTGGTGAGGAATGAGTGTATTTTGCTTATACTAATGTCTAATCCCTTATTTTTATGACTTGGGAGCCATAAGAAAAGACTGGGCTGCCCCTCAGACTTAAAAGCTTCAATAGAATCACGGTTTAAAGGCTCACCGCTGAGCGGTATTTTGCCGCCACTATTGCACCATTGTGTGGGCTAATAGTGGTGACCTAATTCTTTTGGACAAGTCCAATTTGGAGGTTTACTATTGAGTGGTATTGGCTTCACTGCTATTGCACCACCCAGCGGTGTAGTCATGGCAGCCCACTGCCTCACACAAAAAAAAGCTATAACTTTTCACTCGAGTATTGGATTTAGGCAAAATTAGTATCGTTATAAAGATAATTCAATTATCTATCTATTGGTGGGTCATGATACCAATAATTCTTAGTATTTCAAAATATATGCTCATTTGAATTTAACTATAGAAATAACCTTCTCAAGAACTCAATCGTTAAGGGATATTTGGATTCATCTAATAGCTAGGACGTATTCGAGGCCTTAACACGCATCAACCTTGATCATAAACTACGATAGCACTAAAATTTATTTCTCATGGGCTTGAATCATGGTTCTAATCTTGGTTGGGATTCTTGGGGTATTACAGTTGAAAGACACTAAAATACTAATATGTGCATGTACTGATAACTGATAACTGATAAGCTCAGGTCATGGTATTCTGAAAATAATAGTGCATATAGATTCTAGGGTCATTATGAATGTATAAATTGGTAAAGCTCAAAATTTATATGGATATATGAGTATACTGATAAGATTCATGGATTAACTATCTAAATAAATAAAAAGCTGAATTTTTATAAATCACATAGGTATCGAGTGTTTATAACCCACCACACTGAATGAGTATAAAATAAAATATTAAACTTGAAATGCTATGATAAGTGATTATGGTTCAAAGACCCAAAAGCATAGACATTTCATCAAACACTTGGGAATCATAACTTGAATATGAAAATGTCTTAAAACTTGTGAAAAAACATGATTACAAACCTAAGATCATAACTTGACACTATAGTATGAATTTCACTTGAATATGACAGGGAGATTGAAACTTGAAACATGACATAACCTAACTTTTCATGAAATCATAATTGGACATGAATTGAGTCCAATTACTAAGGAGAAATATGATTTAAATGCATCTTCAACATATATAACTTTATAATAATAGAAAAACTTATATTTAAATCAAAGAAATGTTTTTGGGCTCCATGGGTGAAAGTGGACATATGTATGAACTCCCACATACCTTATTTAGATGATTTCTTGAAGATTTCATGAGGGTTTATTGAGGTTTCTTGAACTTGAAATCTTGAATTCCTTGTGTTATTGAGAGGAAAAACTTGGATTATTGTTCTTACAAAATGGGAGAGTTTTTACGTGAGTTATTGTTAGAAAGATGTACAAATAATGCCTCCTATTGAGTTATAAATTTTATTTGATGGCTGGGGTTGAGGAGAGAGGACTAAACTTCCCCTTGGCCACTTTTTCCCATGTAAATAACTATTGTGGCATGACCCCTAGTCGGGTTGACTAGCCATTGTGATGTGAGACCTGGTCAGGTTTAATAGACATCATTGCGCGGCCTTCGCAACCTCTTACTGCATCTCACGAAAAAGGTCATAACTTTTTGCTCGGGTATTGGATGAAGGCCAAATTGGTATTGTTGGAAAAATAACTTAATTACCTACAATTTGGTAGGCCTTGAGATGAAAAGTTTTATGTATATAAAAAGTTATAAATGTTCAAATTAGACCCTTGTAGAATTGAATACCAAACTTTAGACAAATCAAAGGTTCTTAGATCAACTTTGTTCTAAGTGATTCCTATCAACATTTTTGACTTCGAAAGAATTTCACACAATGGGATAAATATCATAACACATGTATTCAGAAGTAAATAATGGGATTAGAGTTAAAACCCATAAGAACAAGATTAGTTAGAGTTAGAATACTAAGGCAACTGAGATCATATTCTGAACATGCGTGACTTGGAACATGATTTCTTAACTGAGTATGATCATGATATATGAACTGATCTGATTTCATGAAAACATGCAATGACATGAAAATGGTCATAAGGCTAAGATAGAAACAAGAGAGTCAACTTATGAGTAATAATTACTTCATATTGGTTCTGGTTTCATAAAGAAAAGATAAGATGTTTATGACATGGAAACTCGGGGTATTACTCTGTTGAACTGGAATACTTGGAAAACTGGTATCATTCACTAATCACTTATGTATTGAGTCATGACTAGATATCTGGATCACACACTTGATGTATGGACTGAACTGAAGTTGCAACTTGCATGGACATAAATGAATTACCTCATGGAATAGCCATATTCATGAGAATTTAGATAGTATGACTAGATGGAAAGATTGAAAACCATAGGAACTTGTTTGTCTAACTTCTAAACTGAATTGTTGGCTATACAGACTGAACTCATACTGAGAGCTTATACTCCGCTAAAGTATTTCTTCAATGCTATCTCTACAAAGTTCTAATTACATTAGGGAGTGAAGAATCTTGGCCATAGTCTGAATAAGATATTTGAATAAGGAATCATAACATGGCTGTAATTTTGTAACATGGAACATAGGCCTACGAAACATAAGCTGGGGTAGAATTGTTGTGCCTTAGATAATGTAACTGCTAGTTCCAATCTTATACATAATCCTCAAATACTCTGTCAACTATACCTTCTACTTCAAAACTGCACTTCACTTGAGGCTGCATAAAAAATTCACATGGGAACTGATAACTCTACCTACTGAAGTCTAAGGTGAAACTAATTTCTCTCACAATGTTCAAGCTTACTCAAATCTACAAGGTACTGCACATAATACTATAGTGATAGTCTAAACCATGAATTCAATACCTCATGTGGTTTCACAACTTCTCATCACATGAATAATTCTTATTACCTCTTCAATAACTACATTCCATCTCTTACTAGGAAATTAATAACGTACAATGCATTTATCCGCATATATACAAACATGGCATCAAGCCTATCTTTAATTTTCTTTCACTCTTATATACTTAAATAAACATGCATACTACAATTTTTCCTTAACATGAAATATTCACTCTCTGATAAATTAAAAACTTACTCTTCATCACTACGTTGACCTAAGGAGAGGTCACTGAAAGGATAGAACATGAGATCCCAAAGCATGGAAGGATATTATACATAACTTTGACACTTAACTGAGGCTTGAGTAATAGAATACAGAAAGCATAAATTTCTTAAAGAGATCAAAATTGAGGACACACATAACATAATCTGAATTTCATTGATCATTATGGCATACCATGAGTTCTGAGAACTAAGCATACTATAAAGCACGAGTACATCAGTCATGAGCTGCATGACCTGAGTTTGTAATTCATAAATTTATGGAATATGATTTGTACTACTGAGTGAACTAGAACTCCTCATACTAGGAATGAAAACTGCACATTATTCTCTTTGACGTGCATGAACATAAACTATGATCTTGGAGCTGACATGCAAGGCATGAGAAGATGTCGTGATAACTGATGTACAAAACTTTGCACTGAGATAAGAATGGGTCAGGCATCCTCCTCCTTTACTGTTGTTCTACAACAACTGGCATTACTTCTAGAATCGGTGACCTAGACTTAGTTACTTGTTCTATCATCTTTCTCTTCGATTAAAGCTATTATTCTAAGCTTGTGGACCCCTTTAATAAACTCTAAACTATACAGCAACCACATTACTCTAGATTTTGATATTTAACAAAACATATAAAGAATAAATCCACCATGAAAGACTACACATAAAAATGTAAAACCCACTGCTATTACTTTCTTTTAAGATAAAACTCTTAACTTTATATACCCCCAATAGTCGTCATATAATAACTTAAACACTTATAAACTTAGAATCTTCATGACTATCACCATACCATGAGTTCACACCATCTAGAACTTCAACTCTTCTTTCTATTAGCTCACTCATTCTAGATTCAATCTTACATTCTAACAATTAACATATCCAATATCACAATATATAATTTCGAATCAATAAACTTAAATTCTTGCATACACTATTTCAAGCATACTCATTCACCTTTCATACAACTAGCCCCATGAATACATAATCTGATAAATCCAGATAAGCACTATTCCAACTTTACTACTATTAAACTTCTAGGTTCATGCTTATAAATCTAGATCATATGCTATCATAGAATTCTAAGAACGAATCTGTGGCACATATGACTTTGGCTTAATGTACAATTTTCATGAACATGAATGAAGTATTTCATACTTGAAGGCACTGATAGGATACTTTTGAGCTTTTGTCCAATCCCATAACTATCTGTAGGGACTGTCTAAGAAGGCTTTATCTATAAGGACTTAAGCTTCACTATTTCTGTTACCTAAAAATCAAGGAATAGTTAAAATAAATAGATCAAGATAAGAATTTGTTTAAATTTCATAGAGGAAACTTCTACTGCACAATCTTAGACATAAAAGAAGGGAACATTTCTTAAATTCCTTGTAGCCTCCTAAAAAAAGTACAGACGTCTCCATATTATTCTGCAGAACTCTACTAGACACGGCTTTATAGACACCCTAGGAAATTTGAACTTTGAGCTCTAACACTAAGTTTTTCATGGCCCGAGACTACCCCCAAGTCGTAATATGGTGCTTGAAACAACATGTGATCCTAAGCTAACCCATAAACTGGTAAACTTCTTGAAAAACTGATTTAATATGCATTAAATAACAAGTTCTACTTTGCGGAAACATAATTACAATGAAATATACGTATGTAATTGATAAAGTTTACAATCTGATAAATTTGATGAGGGAAACTAAAATTTATATGACTGACTCTGACTAACATCTATGAAGCCTCTACAATACTGACTATGGATAGCTGGGGCATGCCTCCAATTACCATTAGTCAATACATATTGAAAATAAAAAATACAATGCAGTACAGGAATTAAATCTGACTGGAGTCCTCGAAATAAAGGAACTCATCACCTGCTGGCTAAAAGCTACAACTGTTTAATTATGATGCATAGTCTATAATTGGTACCTACATTATTAGACAATGTAGAACATAGGCATATATGTAGATCAGTACTTCTAGAATATACAGAGTATGTGGGGGTGAATGCAATAAGTAAAACTGATTATATTCAAAATATTAAAACATGCATGCTAAGTGCAAGTAGACTCACCAAGAGATTAAAATCAACTGAAAGTTGAAGTATCTTAAAACATGCATATCAAATATAATCTAATAATGTGATGAATCACTACACTTAGTTTCTTAAAACTTTACTTTTATAATATAAGTAGAATTGAAGCTGGAAAATTAGTAAAACATGGATACTGTAGGAATACTGGGTTTGAAATTACGTGATGGAAACTGACATAACTCGAGGATCTTAATATAAAATTATAAGAAGCACGAATGCATAAATATACAAGTTAAACATAGCATATATTAAGCTGATTTGATTGATTGAATGATTGATAGCAGAATACTGAATTACTGACATATGAACACTGAATTACTGGTATTTGTATAATAATTAGCTAGTATTTGTATACAGATTAACTAATAATTGAATATTGGTCATGTAACACTGAACTATACCTATTCTGAATTATTGGACTAAAAATATGGAGTACTATGCATATGAGGTAAGGACTAACTGAACAACATGATATAACTGAGCATGAATGCATGGAAATTGAAATATCTGAGAATGCAATACCAAAGCATAAATCTGTAATCTAAAATAATTTTGAAATTTAAAAGACCATTAACTATATAACTGAATAACTGAAAGTCTGTACACTTGGTCAAGTAAACTTGAATTGAGAATACACTGAATACTATACTGAGACTGTGGGATCTATCATTTAACCGACATAAACAATGAGAGCTATCATAGAATCCAATGAATGGCCTACGTTGAGGAGGACTTTTCTATCCTTGATATCAGAATAAATCCTAAACTTTCATGATCACTAAACTAATATCTCAAAGGACCAGGGTGTCAAGCCTAAACTGACGGGTGACCTATGAGAGGACGTCACGCCTAAACTAACGGGTGACTCCTCATATCCTACATTGGCTATGTAGTTCTGGAATGCAAGGACTGCTACTAACGAATCTGCCTAACTGACGGGGAAGCCGATATCTCTGTATTTGCTCAATGCTAAATTCTACTCCCAACTAAAAATCAATAAAATACTAACTGGTGCATGCACTAATAAGTGATAACTGATAAGCTCAGTTCATGTTATTCTTAAAATAATACTGCATATAGATTCTAGGGTAATTATGAATATATAAACTGATAAAGCTCAACATAAATATGGATATCTGAGTATACTGATAAGATTTATGTATTAACTGTCTGAATGCATGAAAAGCTGAATTTATATAAATCATATAGGTATCGGGTGTTCATAACCCACCAGCACTGAATGAGTATAAAATACGACATCAAACTTGAAATCCCATAATAAGTGATTATGGTTCAAAGACCCAAAAGCATAGATATTTCATCAAACACTTGGGAATCATGAACTTGAACATAGAAATGTCTTAAAACCTGTGAAAACAACATGATTACATGACTAAGATCATAACTTGACACTATAGTATGAATTTCAATTGAATATGACATGGGAGTTTGAAACTTGAAACTTGACATAACCTAACTTTTCATGGAATCATACTTGGACATGAATTGAGTCAAATTACTAAGGAGAAACATGATTTAAATGTATCTTGAACATAAATAACTTCATAATAATGGAAAACTCATACTTTAAATCAAAGAAAGGTTTTTAGGCTCCATGGGAGAAAGGGGAACCATGGATGAACTTCTATAAACCTTAATTAGATGATTTCTTACAGATTTCTTGATGTTTCTTGAATTTGGAATATTGAATCCTCTGTTCTCTTGAGAGAAAAAGCTTGAATTATTGTTCTTGGGAAAAAAGACAGTTTTTTACTTGAGTTGTTGTGAGGAAGATGGGCAAATAATACCCCTTTCTAAGTTATAAATTGTGTTAAGACGACTGGGGTCGAGAAAAAAGGACTAAACTGCCCCTTGTCCTCTTCTTCCGATGTAAATCACCATCGTTTTATGACCCCTAGTTGGGTTGACTATCCATCATGATGCGAACCATGGTTGCGGTGGATAGTCATCATGGTGCGGGGCCATAGCAACCCCTTACTGCCTCTCACAAAAAAGGTCATAACTTTTTGCTCGAGTTTATAATTAAGGCAAAACTAGTATCATTGGAAAGATAACTCAATTATATACAATTTGGTGGGTCTTGAGCTGAAAAATTATATGTATATCAAAAGTTATACACGTTTAAAGTAGACCTTTGTATAATCGATTACAAAACTTTGGAGAATCAAAGGGTCTTGACTAGACTTTGTTTTAAGTGATTGCTATGAATATTTTTCACTTTTAAAGAACTTCATACACTAGAATAAAGATCATGACAAATATATTTAAAAGCAAATCATGGGATTTGAGTTAATACTCATAGGAATGTCACTTCAGAGTCTATCCCAAAATGCAGGGTGTTACATTAATCTGAGATAATACATTATGTAGTGTGGCTTTCATAAGTAATTAAGGTTATTTCATGAGTTCATAGAACTATGTGTTCTATGATATATGAGTGCACATATCATGAGGTATAAAACATAAAGCTAGAATTCACAGATTCCTAGAGCACGATTAGGAACATTAAGAAAGACTATTACTTCTCATACTTAGAATTGAAATTAGACGTGAATCTGTGTCATGAGCAAGACATTGATGTGGAAAATATTAGTAAGGTATCCACATGAATGATATCTGAGGAATGTATTACCAAATCACATTATTATTTGATTCTCAAAACCTTATTTGGTTCTTAAACCTATCAACACCCCTTTAGGTCAAACCCAACATTCTAAGTTTGTGGACCTCCTTAATATTCTCTAAATTAAACTATAACCACCTTGCTCTAATGTTCAAGGGTGTCACTATGCTTATGAATTGTACATTTACAAATATCAACTATATTCGAAAGATGCTAACTTTATTCTAGGACATTTCTCTCAAAGATATTAATTTTAACTTCCTCTTGCTTCTAAAATCATAATCCTACAACTTCTACTTCTATTGGTGAATACATCCTCTTATATAACACATGAAATTCTAACCTCTATTCCTATCCTACTAATAGCACATTTCTAAGTTCACATTTACCTAAATCTATGGAAATTAGAATTACACTAATATACTTAACCTCATCTTTCTATAACCCCATAATTCAACTGTTAAGAATATCATATACTATATAGTTAGCCTTCTCTAGCTTTGCAACTCATGGGTACTAACTATACACACACAAAACTTAATAATCTTAGAATATCATACAACCACATAGTACCATGGGTTTACATCAATATCATACTTTCACCCATCATACTTTTTGCAGATTAATGAACTTTAATTCCTACATGCACTATTACAAGCCTACAAGATCAATTTCATAAGTTTTTCATCATTAACCCTAACTATCATTTATTTCCATTGTGGTGATCATTCACAGGTTAAACTTAGTATTAGTACCAAATATTCATAAAAACACTATTTCACATACTATCCTTGATAACAACCATTAGATAAATATTAAGAAACACTAGTCCACTAAAACCCAATTATAACTATAGTCAAACATAATCTTACAATCCATCTAAGTACAGTCCATTAGGAAAACCTCCTTTGACACATCGCTACTAATTTTCCATCCATACATCTTTACTACATTCATAGCTCTATAAGCATATATCACCTTAGAGAATTTTGAATTTAAGTTTAATACTTTAAGCCAATATAACCCTAAATTTATAATGAGTTACGTGATACAAATACTTTAAGGGAATTATAATGTGTATTGAAACAATTATGGTGTATATAATTTATATGGTTCTGGAAGTGGTACAAAAGATAGGTGAATAATTTTTTATTTAATTTCACCATATATGAAATGTAGGGACAATTTGATTTTTTTGTTAGCATGTTATGTAAGTGAATTAGTAAAAGGGAAAATCAAATAAAAGGAAAATATTATGTTTGGTTTTGGGTGAAAACATGAAAATGTGCTATTTGGGGAGAAAAGAATTTATAAGTTTCGGACATAAGTAGAGTATTGGAATAACTTGGTCTATGAACCTATGGGTTATTGATGATATATATATATATATATATATATATTGTATATGTAGATAAGGGCATTGAATTACTTTCTCACCAACTATAGGGTCGAAGATCATAGTTAGTTATGTAAAGATTACACCACCAGTGAAGAAACAACACTATAGTGGTGGATGTTGTCCACCGGCTCAAAACTTACCTTCTGCTTCTTTGTTAACAATTCCTTCATAAATCTAGCATATTTTGGAATTTGCTCAAGTGCCTCCATCAATGGCACATTCACTGCCAGTTTTTTCAGTATTGCCATGAATTTGCTAAATTATTATTATCTATTTTCTTCCTCAAGCTCTGAGGAATGGGAGGTGGTTTTCTTTGCATTTCTTTCAATACTAATTCCCCTTCCTTTTTGTCTTCTTTCTCTGAAATATCAATAAAACCATCCAGCTTTTCAGACTCTACTGGATTTCTTCTTTCTGATTCATCAACACTTACCTCATTCCCCATAGATTTGCCCACAGGAGGGACACATAGCATCTTACCACTTCGAGTGGTAATCATCATACAAGAGCCATCAGTACGTGGCTTTTGAACTATATCACTAGGTAAAGTACCAGCTTTTCTGTGGTTCAGTGTAGTAGAAAGTTGGCTCATCTGTTTCTCTAACTGCTTAATAGAAGCAGAGTGTAATGCCCTGATTTTCTAAACCAAAATGCTACACGGTGCTCATGACCCCAAAGGACTACAAGCTAACCCATGGCTAATATCTGTACCTGTAAACTGTATAATATCTCATAAAATATTCAGAAACATGAACTGTAAGGCCATAAGGTTCAATACTAATACATATCTGAAAAATATGATATAACAATACCAAAAAGAAACATAAATACTAAAGTCTGAATATTTAATTTGACTCTAGTCTAAAAGCCTCTAACTGAACTGAATAAGGAGTTGATGGAACATGTCCCCAACTAACTCCAACTACTGAAATAAACTGAAAACTGAAATAGAAATGAAATCATCATGTCCTCGAAGGATGAGACTCACGTCTAACTCGAACTGCTAATCCTAGAATCTACTGCTGATTTAGAGCTCATGCCTCTGAACCTATGGTGTAACATAAGAGAAAGCACCATAGCGTAAATGTGTCAGTACGTCTGAATGTACTGAGTATATGAGTGAGGTAGGCTAAACACAAATGGTTATATGCATGAAAAATACTGACTAATATGAATATGAGAGTACATACATGCATACGTAATTGTAACTGAACTCGTGGAGATACTGACTACTGAGTCTGAATACTGACAACATGAGCGTGCTAATAATGAGATTCTAAAAGACTGAGTTTACTGATATTGATATGTAAATCACTAATAAGTGATGGATCTGATACTGTATTACTGAATACTGGGAGACTGATACTATATTACTGATAAAGGAATAATTGTTTCTGACTGTTCAAATTATGAAGAACTGGTTGATTGACTATATCTGACAGTCCTAAAGCTGAGTACTGATATCATGAGTTCTGACAACTTTTGTGATTGATAGCATAAGTGATTGTATCTAACAGTCTATAAATCTGAAGGAAACTATCTGAGTTCAATTCTATTTCTGAGTTGACTGTATCTGACAGTCCTAATATACTGAAATCTAAAGAACTATCTGAGTTCTTACTGAGACTGGGTAGCTATAGCTGACAGTCCTAAAATCTATAACTAAAACTGTGGGAAATAGTTATCTAACCGACATGCCCCAAATATGCTATAATAGCTAAGCTGGGGTCTAATCTCTGCCCCGACATGAGGGGTGTCAGTACCGCACCACTGGTAAGGACAGCTGTGAGAACCCTATACTTGCAGGTACTTAAATGAGAATGGTGGGAACCCTAAACTGATGAGTTAAGCCACCTCATCAACCCTAGTCTGACGGGTTAAGATATGTCAACCTACGCTCGCTACGTAGTTCTAGAACACAAGGATGACTGCTAAGAATATCACCCTAAACTGGCAGGTGAGTTCCCATCCTTGGGTTCACTCGGTGCTAACTTCTACTCCCATCTGAAGGACACTAAACTGAAAAAACTAAGCTGACTAAATAACTGAACTAAACTGATTAGCTGAACTGATACTGATAAACTGGACTGATACTAGCGGTATTATTTAGCGGAGCTAAACTAAGTTTACTGGATTCTGATGACTGACAAAATGTACTGAGTTCTGAGTACTGGTTAAGAGTACTGAAGTTACTGAGATTGACTGTGAATACTGAGGTTGCTGAGGTTACTGAGCACTGAGATTACTGAGATTACTGGACTACTGAGATTACTAAGATTTCTGAGTTTTCCTGAGTCACATGACTGACTGAATGCTATAGATCATGGCTTGACTGAGAGTATCATGAAAACATGGCATGGATCTAGGCACACAGCTATATTTTTCGGGTACAATTACCCCCAGGACTCGATGGAAGAAAATTGACACAACTTGAATTTCTTGAGTACACGACCATCAATAACAATCCATAATACATGAGTGGGGGATTTCATGAAGTACATGGTCATCATAATATCTATCATAAATAGGAATGCTTATAATCAAGTCATAAATCTCATATTCTAATATCATGGGCATTCCAACAACATATACTATTCATAGCAAGGGCATGGAAACCATTCAAGCATAAGGGAACAGCAACATGTAACATTTAGTTCATATTGTAATGATTTGGGCATATTAAACTTCATGTATTTATTCAACATCTCAAACATGGTAGGAAAGCATGGATATAATTCGTATACATAATTCATATCTTCATCATCATACATGCTTCATGCCACTACCATAAGAATACATAATTAGCATAGAAATTCATATTGAAGTGTATAACTAACATGTAATTGTCATGTTAATATCATGGAATCATGTAAATAGGAATTTCTAGCATCCTAGGCATTTTATCAAACACCTTGCATGCATTCTTTAGGGCATAGGTGGATTTTATACTTGCATTATATTAAACCATCCAAAGTTCATTATTTTCAACCAACAACCACATATATTTCATAAAAACATCCTTAGATATCATCTTGAAACTTAAACATCCATCATCAACATGTACATATTTATATCACCACAAAAATTTTACAAAACAACATTTAAAAGCATGATTCTTGACCTCTATGAACAAATTAAATCATAGATGAACACTACGCATACCTTGGAAGGGAGTTTCTTGATGATTAACAGAGGAATTTCCTTGAAATTTGATCTTCAAGCTTGATTGTGCAACCCTAGTTGTTTTTATCCTATGGTTCTCTTGGATGATGAGCTTTCATATGTTAATAGGGTTGTAATGTGTTTAGAAGCTATATATTTCATAGGGTTAAAATTAGGGATGTGTAAGGAGTGTTAAAAGACTTAATTGCCCTTAAAATAACTCAAAACGGAGTGCTTTTGGCATTGGAACTGACTTAGGCGGCACCTAACCAATCACCTAAGTTTAGTTGGGCGGCGCCTAACCAATCGCCTATCCTTACTGTCTCTCACGAAAATGGGCATAACTTTTCGCTCGGGTATTAGATTAAGGAGAAATTGGTATCATTGGAAAGATAATTGAATTATATACAATTTGGTGGGTAGAAATATTCAGAAATACCACATTAAAATTGAGTTATACTCATTTAAATATGACCCTTACAAAATCGAACACTAAAACTTGATGGATTCAAAAACTATTAGCTTGTTTTAACTTAAGTGACTCATATAAACATGATTAATGAATCATAAGATATATTATAGCTAGGATACTCATTGTAAGTTATGAACTAAAATGCTACTCACAGGATAGAAGGTTTCTTACGTAGGAAAAATGGTTCGTCTCCTAGCTTAGAAACATACGGGGTATTACACAGAGTGTGAGCTAACCAACTGACTGAGGGTAGAAAACTCACTCTTCATAGTAGTTACCTCTGAGCTGGTAGCTGCAACTCCCTTTAAAAACTTTTTCATTATGTCCTCCATGGACATCTTGCCAGAACTAGTTGTTACAGTAGCCCGACTTTCAGGAGGAACATACAAACCGCTCCTGTCATTATTGTTTATCCAGTGTCCCTGCTCCCTATCTTTATAATCAGTCTTTTCATAGAAAGTAAGAACTTGGTTCCCCTTGCTATTGCCTTGGAAACCCCCCTGATTACTCACATAGTTTGCCTCTGCATCAGCACCTACAGAAATAGTACCCTGAGATTCCACAGCTCTAACCATTTTAGTCTTACCGGATAGCAAGTTCTTGGCTAGTAAGTCCATCTGCGTCTTCAAATAGGCTATTTCCTAATCTTGCTCCTCATCCCTTCTACGCTTCTCTATAGTTATACCACCAGCAACAGTCGTGATAGCCACCACAGAATCCCTAGTGTGCCAAACCCGCCTCTGTTTGGTCATTCTATTCAGTATGTCAGAAGCATCTAAAAAAGAGAGGTCAATGAACGAACCACCTGTAGCATTGTCAACAGTTGGCTTTGTCACAGAGTTGAAAGCTCAGTATAAAGTTTCCATCAAGAGCAAGTCTTTCATGTTGTAGTTCGAATATTGTGCAAGTTTCTTCTTAAATCTTTCCCAGGTTTCGTGTAATGCTTTAGTCGGGAGCTGTCTGAAGATACTAATTTCATCCCTCAACTGTACCCTTCTGGAGGATGGAAAGAACCATTCTAGGAACTCATCTTTCAACTGTCTCCAGTTGGTTATAGAATCAGGTTCTAGTTCATTCAATCACATTGTTGTCTCTCCAGACAGAGACAATGAAAACAACCTCAACTTGATCGCATCCTAGCTCACTCTCGGATTGTCAAAGGATTTGCAAATGGTGATGAAGTTCACCAAATTCATGTTTGGATCATCACCAGGCAAGCCTCCAAATAACCCCTTCAGATTCAGGACTTGGATCATGGTACTTGTTATGCTGAATTTTGCCCCTGGTGCCAACAGTAGAGGAATGATAGAACCCGTTGCACCGGCTCCGTCCATTCCTTCATCATCTTTATCAGCCTCATATTAAATAGGTTTTTGACCATATCTTCCTCGGACTGGACGATTTCTATCGATGTTTCACTGCACTGGTACAGCAACTTACTCAGCTCTCCTTAGGTTTTGAGGATTCAGAAATTGCTCATCACCTAAGTCTTCATCATTAGGGTTCTGGTGACGTGCCTTTTGACCTAAATTATACACATTCACCTGAGACCTAGCCAAAGCAGCTAGTCTCTCTACTTCCTGTTGTTCATCCATTCTCCCTATTAGCTAAGGTTCTGGGTTGATTGGTAATAGCGGTTCTCTGAAACTTCTTATTTTTGAAATAAAAAATGCAGCACCTTAAATAAACAAAAACAACTAATAAACGTAAATCAAGAAAACTAAACTATCAGCAAATTTTCGCGCACAAACTTTTAGTCTACAACCGTATTCCCCGACAACGGCGTAATTTTTGATAACGCTCAAACTACACTCTTAAATAGGTGTAAGCGATCATTGTCAATATAAAATCCAACTAGGTTCTGGTCGAATCCCACAGGGAATAGGGTGTGAATTTCGATTTGTTTCCAAAATACTTTACTGGTAGTTTACTATTTCGGAAAATGGGGGTTTAAGTTTCACAGAGAGTCAATTGTCACTTTCAATATTTTAGTATTTGTAACCAACATAAATGGGAGACCAGAGTTATGTTCACCATAGGTTTTGGGAATTGACAGATACTATGTAATGCTTAAGACTATTGAAGTAAGTAGAAACAGCAAAATATCCCTAACGACGATACTATCTGACTTATCTCTCGAACTCACTAGACAATTTATTATCTAATTCTCTCGAACTTAGATAACTTATCTATTTCCAATAGGATTTTATCTCAGGTAGATTAATCCAGTTACGGAATCAATCATTAAACAGAAGGTTGGCAGCTTCCGAGTCCCTGTTGATAATTCACGTCCTTTCGTTTATTTCTCTGTTAAAAGCAAATAAGCCTAAGACATAACCTATTATTTGCAACCAATAGATTCAATTTCAAGCAACAGAATTTCAAGATGTCCTACTACTCTTTGAATCCTTTAAATACCTAGCATCATATCAAACCTAATCCATAGATCCCATAACTCGGGCTAATAGAATTAGCCGCTCATGATTTGATGAACAAAATAACAAGTTGAATTCATGGTAATATTTATAATCTTATTGATGTATGAAACCCAATAAGTATTTCTTCAATTCAATCACAAGATGGAAACCCACAATAGTTGATAAGTGTTTGGAAAAGAAAACAAGAAAAATATCTGATGAAAAAAGATGAAGCAATTTTACGTGCCACCCTCCGATTTCATTGTCTGATACCTTCTCAATCAACCAAATCCCCAAAAGGATAAAAATAATTATTCTTTAAAAACCCTAAAAGAAGTCTTTAAATAGTTAATTCTAAATAAGCAAACACATATTAAGATTTCAGTTTTCTCTTTGAAATAGTAGACGGCGATCTTTACGGCGTGTCAGACGTCTAATGACGTGTCCAAGATATCGTCAAAGATTCCAGTGAATTTTTATCTTCTAAGTCTTCTGACGGCAATCTGACGGCGTGTCAATTAAGTGACGGCACATGAAAATATTGTCGCATCTTTATTAGAAATCATCATGTTATGCTTTGAGTTGACGGCAATTTTGCGCCTTATCATAGTTGTGACGGTGCTTCAAAAAGGTCATCACACGTCACTTCAATTCTTCAGATTCTGTCTACGCTTGATGGTGATTTTGACAGCCTTTCACATATCTGACGGTGCTTCAGAAAAGTCATCATCTTTTCTTCAGCTTATCTGCACCAGATTCTAACTGATTTGTTCTTTTTTCCTTTTGTTTCCTCCCCTAACACTCACATCTGCATTAACACAATAAAAACAATCAAAACTAACAAAAGTTGCTTAAGACTTTGCAATTATTCCGAGTTAAAAGCCTCAAATGTGTTAGCATCTGCTCACACATCACCTATCTATACTTGTCTTTTCATACAAAATAAAGATTATGTGAGTTCTATCATTGCACATGGTTAAAAAAAATTCAATCCTAAGGAAACAATCAATACATATGAACACCGGTTGAAGATTATATCATCCTATGAATCTTACTTTGTTAATTCATCATTGTTTCCAAAACCCTCGTTGTGGTGTTTATCTACTCATAATTTCAAGAACACAAGAAGTAATTTGAGACGAAAGCATATCAGAATTATAATAAGAATATGGAAAAAATCCAAGATCTCAATTTGAACTAAAATCCTAAAATTAGTTTTTGAGAAATTCCGAAGCCAAAAGTAAGATTTAAAACCTTAAAAGAATGTAATGGAAAGTATGATTTAAAACCTTAAAAGAATATAATGGAAAGTAAACTCATACAAACAACCAAAAAAGAGTATTTATGGACAAACACATGATCTATTCTAAACATAACAGGTTTCCTCTGTCGGTCGGCTTAAATAAATGAAAAGTATGACTGGTGTTTGATTTCATGATCGTCCTTGGTGCTCGTAGTTTTCTAATGGACTACGTCATATTTAGGTCTTTTCTAGAAAGATTCACAGTACGACTCCATATCCTCTAGGTATGATTGTTCTTTCTATCATTTGACCTTCCTACACATCAAACTTCTAAAAGTTACCAATCTGGATGTCACGATCCAATTTCCTGAGTCATGATGGCGCCTCTTTTACCCTACTAGTAGGTCAGCCAAAGCTTATCCCAAAACTTTATATAATGGTCTAAATGGTGGAAAATGGCATAAATGTGAAAGTAAATGAATTACAAGCAAATAAATATAAGAACAATAACATAAAGAAAGAAAAATAAAATAGTAGTATAATCCCACGACCTAATAAGGTTGGTACAAGAGCCTCTAACCCAAAAGAATCCGAGCACTATCAAAGTCATAATACAATGGTATCAAAAATAGATAGACTATCCAAAAATAGAAGATAGAGAAAAGGTCAACTCTGGCTCCGAGAGCTCACCCTATCTCTATACTCTATCAAGCACAACTACATTGTCAACGACAGCAACTAGAACTTTAACTTGACCCAAAAAAGGTACGAAAGTGTAGTATGAGCACTAAAGCCACAGGTAATCAGTAGGCATCAGCGGCTAACTGAGCTAAATCATAATATAATTATAATAAAATGTGAGATAAGTAAACTAAGTCAAGGGAAAAAGGGTAAACCTAGAATGATACTCCAAATGAGGAAACTAAACAACCAAAACAATGAAAATTAGAAGAACATAGCTATCTCTAATATAGCTAGGCCCCAATAATCCCTAAGTAATTAAATAGCCCAACACGGCACCCATATGCTTGGTGGATGCAATCAAGAATAAGTAATAACAATAATTAAACCAAGTATCTATATCTCGAAACCATAACAATGGATCTTTCCATATAGTAGCCATTACACTCAAATCAGTTCCATAACTATCATAAATAGCCTCTCAATTTCGTATTTGAATCAAAACTTATATCATCATTTGTCAGACTTAAATCAAAACTCATATCATCTCCCAACATAATTCTAGAAGAAACCATCATATGCATATGACCTCCTCGACTCAAGAATATAATTGAAATATTGCATAAAGCTCTATCAAGTTAAGAAAAAGATAATAAAATCTTGGCCTAAGGTGGGTCGATGGGGCCTACTTCTAACCCCAGAAATCTATTCTAATGTAACTTCTACTCCAAACTACACTAAGGTGTCAAATTTCACTACTAGGTACTAAATAAGCCTCATTTCAACCTAAGATTGCAAATCTACCTAAGAAATGAGTAGTTAAGTCGAATACGCCTAATCCTTAATTGGCTAATTTATCCAATTCACATCAAATATATCTCTAAGTCCTATTTCCTAACCAAAACTAGCACAATATTATCTCAATACTATAATTAAGCCCAATATAAGAAAAAGGTAAGCCTAGCCTACCTAGACACCAAAGAAAGCCCAAATAAGTCTTCTAAAATAGTTATTTCCTTTTCTGAAAAGCTTCCATACAGTGCCGCACTATCAAAAATCCTATATGAGGCACGCTTGTGGAATTACACTTTTGAAATAGTCAACACATCCCTCTATGCTAAAGGATCATTTAACCTCAAGAATGGAAAAATTCCATGCTAAAATGATACTAAAATAAATCCCCCAATAACTAGGAATTTATGACTAATTTGGGGAATTAAACTAAGAATCAATCAAAAACATACAAGGGTTTTAATGAAGAAATAGTTATCTAAGCTAGCAAACACCCCCACGATCTCCCAATAATTTATCTCCCACTTTCCACACTCTTTAGGGTTTTAGCTCTTGAGACTTTTAGGCAAGAGAGAGATTTAATGACCTTCTGCTAAAGCGATACCCGACTGGTCCGCCCCTTCCGCTAAAGCAAAAAAGAATCCTCTTAAATGGCCTCTGCTTTAGAGAACTAGCTTCCGCTTAAGCAAACCGACTGGCAAGACTTAGCCGCTAAAACGACCAATGGTATGCTTCAATAAGTGCAATAGCTAAAACATGGGAACATTCCAAGTTTCCACCAACCCATCATGATTTATCCAGAATCCCATGAATGCAAATGAGCTACCCTAACATAATTGACATTTTGAACTCATAGGTGCCATCAAAATTTATATCCAGGATCGTATCAAAAAAATAGGGGCCCTACACCCATAGGCCGTTTCTGTTTAATTTTATCCAATAGCCCAAAATGAGTTCGGAAGCCTTGGGACCCAAACCAATGATTTCTTTATCCTAAAATTAACATTCCAGAGTTGATGGAACTGTCAAAATTAGCATAAGAGGTTGATAAACTGAAGTTGATGCTCAATATCCAATCCTTACTAGTGAAGACTCTAACATAGGGAATTAGCTCTAAAAACAAATAAATTGCCCTGTAACTAAATTGTCGGTCCAACAAGTCACAAATGACTTAGGTCAGCTATAGGAAAGCTCTAAATAGTGAAAATATATGGAAAAGAAGAAAATAACGTGGAGGGTCTTTACAATATGCACTACTAAAAAAACTTTCATCTGCAAAAGTAAAGGGTTAGGATGTACCTGAAGGATCGAACAGTTGGGGATATTGGGATATTTTGCTCTTGATCTACCAAGTAACCTCCTCAATCAGGTAGTGTCTCCACTAAACTTTAACCATAGGAATCTCCCTAGAGCGTAACTGCCTGACATCCCTGGCTAATATGAACACTAGCTCCTCCACGAAGGTCAATCTCTCATCCAATGGAACCAAGTCTACCAAAGCATAAGTGACTCATTGGGGATGTAACACCGCAACATAAAATCATGGAAAATTGTAAGAATAGCAAAAAATCTGGGGCAAGACTAACTCATAAGCCACATCTCCAATTATGTGAATAATCTCAAAGGTTCAATATATCTAAGACCGAGCTTATATTTCCTCCAAAACCTCATCACACCCTTCATGGGCAATACATAAAGGAATACCCAGTCTTCAACTCCAAAACTCAAAGTATGAAGTCTATGATATATATAATCCTGGTGCCTACTCTGAGATTTTCTTAGCCCACGGCGAATCACCATGACTCTATCCAATGTTCCTCGAAGAAAGTAAGTACCACGGGGTCTATCCTCATAGGTCTCAAGCCATCTAATATGAGATCAACAATGTCAACCATATAGTGCCTCCATAGTCCATCTCAATACTTTAGTGGTAGCTACTATTATATAAGAACTCCATCAATGCTAAGTAATTCTCCCACTGAATTCCAAAATCCATACCACAAGCTCAGAGCATATCCTTGAGAACCTGAATAGTCTTCTCTAACTGGCTGATGGTCTGAGGGTGAAAAGTGATTTTGAGATCCACTTGAGTACCTAACTCCTCCAAAAAAGCTCTCCGGAAGCTAGAATTAAATACAAACCTTGGTCTGAAATAATAGATATAGGAACTCTATGTAGGAGAACTATCTCACAAACATAGATATGGGCACCCCTCTCGGCACTAAAGGACATCTAGATAGGAAGGAAATATGTCGATTTGGTTAACTGATCCATGATGACCCAAATGTTGTCTGAACCACGGGAGGTGCGAGGCAAACCAATAACAACATCCATTGTGTTCTGTTCCCAATTCTGCTTGGGAATGGGAAACCTCTAAATCAGGTTACTACGCCTCTAATGCTCAATCTTCACCTGCTGACAATGTAGGAAATGAGCTACAAAGTCTACCACATCTCTCTTCATTCAACTCCACCAATAGTATTGCCTCAAATCCCTATACATCTTAGCTATCTCAAGGTTGATAGAGTATTTGTAGCTATGAACCTCATACAATATCAACTGAATAAAGTCACCGACACTCAAAAAATGCTACGATCATATTTTAGTATACCTTCATAATCTATAGTAGCCATCTTAGACTCACCACTCAACACCTGAATATGGATGACATAAAGTCCCCTATACTCAAACTGGCAACTCGTAAATCTTCTCAAATAAGGTATACCTCACCTCAACACTGCAAGGATCCTCTCATAAAAAAAATATGTCAAGTCACACCATTAAGTTGGCTAAGGACTGAAGTCCCATGCCAACAGCCTCCCAAAAACTCAAGTAGAATCCAAACTACCCATACTCATGCCCTCTGGCTTAAGGCATCCACTACTATGTTTGCTTTGCCTGGATGGTATAGAATATTAATGTCATAATCCTTCTTCTTGAGTCATAATATATTGATTAATGATGATTGGTGTATATCTCACAATACATTCCATATAGATAATGTCTCAAAATCTTAAGCTCAAAAACTACTATCGCCAACTCTAAATCATGAGTGGGGTAGTTGCGCCCATGCACCTTCAGATACCTCAATGCATAAGTAATAACCCGATCCTATTTCATCAAAATAGAACTCAAATCAACACTAAAAACATCATAATAAATGGTGAATCCATTACCCTCAATAGAAAAAGCCAATATATGAAATGAAGTAACAAAAACCTTGAGCTTTTGAAAGAGTAAATCACACTCCCCGAACCACCAAAAAGGAACCTTCTTTTGGGTCAATCTGGTCATTGGTTCTATAATAGTAGCAAAACCCTCAGTGAACCGCCTGTAGTAACTAGCCAAACGAATAAAGCTATGAATCACAGATAGAGATGTAGGCCTAGCCCAATCAAAAATGGCCTCAATCTTAGTTGGGTCCCCCATAATCGCATCCTTAGACACCACATGTCCTAGGAATATCCGTAACTTGAGCTAGGACACACACTTTGACAATATGGAGAAAAAACTGTAATCTATGAAAGTTTGAGCACAATCCTCAAATATTCCATATGCTCTTCCCTACTCCTTGAGTATAAAAGAATTTTATCATTTAACATAATTATGAAGGTCACAAAACCTGATCCAAGGCCTAGTCATGCAGGGTGCCTAAAGCCCAACCGTGATAGGAGACCACCCCCAATACCCAACCATAACTGCCCTACACTATATGTTGAATAAATTCCAATTTTATATAACATAATAAGATGGAACAATCATAAATCAAATACAGTGAAACGATATAGCCCCAATACCAATACCAATACCAACACTGGTGCCACTACCGACACCATCCATACCAACCCAAAGTAGTCTCATAAATCCTCTAATCATAATTAAAACAACATCTGATTAGGAGATGCCCCCGACAATAGCCAACACCAAAGTATAAGAAGTAACAAAAGAATGTAGAGAAGACCATAACATAAAATGGAGCCTTTCAGAGTATGGAAGCTCACTACTTCAATCCAACACCAAGCTGTCCCAAATCCTATCACTAAGAAGGAGGAGTAGTATGGATAGTTCCTGCATTGCATAAGGATACAATGCTCGAAAATGGGTTTGCAGGTGAATGCTAACATGTACTCAGGAGTAAGGATAAAATAATGCCAATAATAAAAACTAAATAAATAACCATATGCAATCACATCCATACATATATATAATCTATGCTCGGAAACGGAACCGAGTTTGGCATCAATTTAAATCGTTAAACTAGGCTATGTAGCTTGACCATCCTTAAACCAACCATGGTCTATATGGGTCCAGTGTTACCCCTGAATAGGCCTCATTATGTGTAGCCACATAAACCGAAGATATTATAGGTGTAGGGGATAATCATGTACTCTTCTCCCTCTGTGATACATATATACATTTATAAACTTAAGGGATTCCTGTGTACCCAACAAGTATATGGTCACTATGATAAATCCTCATGCCAGCAAACATAAGTTTCTAGTGTCTATCCATTAGACTCACACTTTCACAGTTATCTATCATAACCCTCTATTATTACCCAACTAAAACCATTAGCATATAACCAACCAACTAATTCCAAAAGTTATTTACCAAGGCTTTATGTAGTGGTATCATCATACCAACTATAGCTTGAAAGCAATGTCATTAGCCAATCCTTAAGGGATTCCCATGTACCCCATATGATTTCCAATTAAGCTAAAACCATGGCCACCAAAGCCTTACCAAATTATTTAGTTTTATTAAACCATTTAGGGTTCCATTATCAAATTATGCAATGCAAGGTTTTTAATAAAAGTCGAAAAATGTGAAAAAAAACATTCTCATAGGCATTTTAACAAACATGGTGAGGGCATATATTTTCGAACACCAAAACCAAGTAATATGGGGAATCCAAAGTACCCTTAATCCCATTTACCATCACCACACATTACACAATGTTCAAACCAATATTATAGTATGTAAAACCATAAGTAAAACATCCAAAAACATTATCCAACCATTAGTAACCAAAACCCCTAACATATATTTCAAAAACAAACAATACCCATTGTAAAACCATGAAAAGCATTAACTAAAATATGAATTTAGTTGAACTAACAATGAGGGAGGAGTAACATGCCTTAGATAATAAAGGAGTATGGGGAGAAATCATCCTTGAAAGACCCATTTGATGTGCTTGATAAAAACCCTAAGTGTTCTTGATTTTGAGGATTTAGGAGTGTTTGAGAGTCTATTTGATGTATTTTTTATAGCTAATGATACCCTAAGGAAGTTATAAGATGTGGGTTTTAAGTTGGTAAAGAGGAATAATGTCCAAAATACCGTCAGTTTAAAAGCTAAAAATTATGCATAGAAGGGTACAACCACACCACCCAAATCATACCCACAACATACGAGTGGTACCACCACCCATACCCTTGCTAGAATATTGGAAATCATATACCTTCCACCATATAGCTCCCCTAGCCTAAGTCATACCCATACCATATAACTAGTACCCTCAAACTATATCCAAGATAAAATCAAAGGGTTGGACACTGGACATCATACGAATTAGACTATACCACACGTACCATGTACATACGACTCATATGATGTCCACTCGTACCTTGGATAGAAACAAACCAAAACCATACTAAGTATCATATGAACTAGGCCCCTAAACTGTACCTACTTTACACGTCAAGTATCCGTAAGTCATATGATATACTGAACATTCAAAACCCAGGAAACTTCTAAGGACCACAACCTAGGGTTTTTTAGAAGAAATCCAAATAAGGAATGAATAGGCGGTTCATCAACTCGATGAACATTATTGAGGCATTGGTTAACCCAAAATATATCACCAAGAACTCATAATGGCCATAGCGAGTCTCGAAGGTTGTCTTTAGGATGTCCTCATCTCGAATCCTTAACTGATAGTGTTTGAACCTCAAGTCAATCTTAAAGAACATTGCTGCTCCTAAAAGTTGGTCAAACAAGTCATCAATATGAGGCATAGGATACCTATTCTTCATCGTCACCTTATTAAGCTGCTTGTAATTAGTATAAATACAAAAGAAACCATCTTTATTCTTTATAAATAGGATATGAGAACCAAAGGTAACACACTTGGCCTAATAAAACACTTACCCTAAAGATCCTAAAGCTGAGAATATAGCTCCATAAACTCAAAAGGAGCCATATATTAAAGTGCCATAGAAATAGGTCGGTACTTAACTCATGATCAATAATGAACTTAATATCATGCTCAGGAGAAAGACAAGGTAAATCGGTAGGAAAAAACATCAAGAATATCACAGACTATAGGAACAAAGTCATGTGAAGGACTCACCACACTAACATCATGAATATAAGATTAGTAAGACTCTTAACCCCTTGATATAAGTCCTCTAGCCTGAACATAATAAATAATCCCCATTGTCTTATGGGTAAAAGATCCCTACAATATAATTGGGGGTATAATGGGCATGGCTATGGTAACGGTCTTAGTAGAATAAGACCCAAATGCATAATAGGAGGATAGCTAGTCTACGCCTAGGATTAAATGAAAATCCACCATATCTAATAAATAAGATTGATTTAGTATAAAACTATCAAACAGTCAAAACATATGATCTATAAACCTGATCCACTACTAAATAATCACCTACGGGAGTGGATAAACATAATAGAATAGATAAATAATCTCAAGACAACTCTAACAGTGGTTCAAAATAAGTAAACACATAAGAATAAGTGGATCCTGGATAAAATAAAACATAGATTGATTGGTTGCACACTTAGATCATGCCTGTTATAACAACATTCAAAGACAGTGCCTCTAATTTTCCTAATACAACATATAAACATACTCACCCACCACTTAGTTGGGATCTGACCTATCACCTGTCCTACTTGCTTGAGGACCTCTATAAGTACCCTAAGTACCACCATGATGACCCTGCATACCTTTCTAGCTAGAGAAAATACTGCCCTAATAGGCTGTACACTCTACACTATAGACACAACTACCCACACCAGGGACACTCTCTAGAGAAATGGATGAAGGACCCACAATCATAACACACCCAAACATTGCATTATATCCTTAAGATTTGACTGACCCAGAATAAATACCTTTGCAGAAAGAGCCAAAATATGAACCTCTAATCACTACTTTAGCTATGTAACATCCATCATCATTTTGAAGCGTGTCATGAACACGCCTACTAGATTGACTAATTTAACCCTGATACTAATAAGATTGGTATGGAGGGTACCTACCCTGAGAACTGCTACCTCTGAATCAAGGACCACCCTGACTTCTATTAAAACTGTACTGATAAAGTGACCTTTTATCACTACCCCCTTAGTCCTCATGATGCATCTCCTCCATAACATGAGCATGATTAGAAACCTCAATAAAAGATCGACTAATAACAACCAAACTCTGAGTTGTCATGCAAAGAAAAAATCTCAATCCTTAAATAAAATACTGAATATGCTCATACTTAGTTAGTAATATAGATATAGCATGACTGGCCAACTCATAAAATCGAGCCTCAAACTCTATAAAAGTCATACAACCCTACTCTAACATCGACAATTGGTCTCTCAAACAATACCTAAGTCTATAAGGCATATACTTCTCCAAAAAGACCTCAATGGACTATGTCTATGTCAACAGGTGAGATACAGCTGGTTTGGAATCAAGATAACCTTTCAACCAATGTCAAGCTGCCAAATCCGTCTAAAAATAGTGTAGTCAATACCACTAGTCTCAATGAGGACTAAATTATAAATCCTATCCTCAAAAGCAACCAAGAATTTATTTGTATCATTACCCGGTGCCCAAGAAAACCTAGGCAGTATCAATATTTAGAATATATCCAATATTTTTTGCTCCTCACAAGACATAAAATGTTGGGTAACTACCAGCTGAGAAACTACCAGTGCTGGAGGGATCTTAACTCTAAGAGCCGCAGCTATAAGTTGTGCCCTTATCTTGATACCACTCTGATGCACAGACTTAGCACCATTAGAATTTTCATCACTAACCAAGCCTAAAAGCTCAACTAGAACATCTCAAAGAAAATATAAAGAAATAAACCTTGGCATAGCCTGGGCTTCCCCCTATAGTACCACTGGCTAGTGGAAGAATCTCCGGTGCAGGAGTAAGGTTAGGTTCTTATGAAAGATCCTTATCTTTGTCTCTAGCAGGGGATACATCCCTTATTTTTTCTAGATCTCTAGGTCATCTATGTCCTCTGGTAGGATCACTAATCATGGACTTGGGGTCCTCATCTCCAATAATAGTAGCTTGTATCTTAGCCATCTGTGAAAGTGTGAAACCAAATAAATCTTAGAAACCAACAATGACTCTTTAGCACAAAATAAGTGAAGGAATTAAAGATCTCCTAGAAATGTCCAGTAGACACATGAAGATAAGAAATGGAGGTTATCATTCTCATCCGTGGGATTCCACTAGACACCTGCTCTTGTACAAACAATACTAGTAAATCTAGGATATAATACCAATTTGTCATGACCTAATTTCTCAATCCATGTTGGCACCTACTTTAACCCACTAGTAGGTAAGACAAGTCGTAAACCAAAACTATATATAAAAGGCTATTTAGTGGAAAATGGTATAAATACGAAAAATGTGAAAGTAAATAAATTACAAGCAGATAAATATATGAACAATAATGTCATAGAAGAGAAACAAAAGATGAATAATATCATCCTAAGACCTATTAAGGTCGGTACAAGAACCTCTAGTCCAAAATAATACGGCTACTATCAAAGTCAATCTACAACAGTCTCAAAAATAGAAAGACAATCCAAAAATAGCAAATGGAGAAAAGGTCAACCTTGGATCCGAGAGCGCACCCGATCTCCAAACACTAGCCAGCACAACCACAATGTCAATGGCGATAGCTAGAACTCAAATCTGCTCCAAAAACATACAAAAGTATAGTATGAGTACCAAAGCTATGGGTACTCAGTAGGAATCATCAGTCAATTGAGCTAAATCATAGTGTAAGAATAATAAAATGTGAAATAAGTAAGAAAAGTTAAGGGAAAAAGGACAACCCTTGAATAAGACACCTAATGTGGAAAGTAAACAACCAAATAATGAAAATAGAGAAAATATAGCTATCAAAAATAAAGAAAATATAGCTATCTCTAACATAAGTGGCCCTCTATAAGACAAAAGACATAGACAAGTAATTAAACAACCCAATACGAACCCTATAAGCCCCGTAGATATAATCAAGAAGAAGTAATAATAATAACTAAACCAAGTATCCATATCTCAAAACCATAACTATGGATCTTTCCATACCGTAACCGTCAGACTCAAACTGGTTTTATAACTGTCATAAGTGGACTCTTATTGTCAGACTTGAACTGAAACTCATATAATTATTTATCAAACTTAAACCAAAATTCATATCATCCCCCAACACATTTCTAGAAGAAAACATCATATGCCTACGACTTCCCTAGCTCAAGAATATAATTGAAATAATGCATAAAGGCCTATCAAGTAAACAAGGATATAATAGAAATCTTGACCCATGGTGGGTCAGAAAGGCCCACTTCTAACCTAAAAAATCCATTCTAAGTCAACTTCTAACCTGAACTAGACTAAGGTGTCAAATTTCACTACTATGTATTAAATAAGCCTCATTTCGACCTAAGATAGTGAATCCACCTAAGAAATAAGTAGTTAAGTAAAATATGTCTAATTATCATTCCTTAATTGGATAAATAATCAAATTCACATCAAATACACTCCAAGTCCTAATTCCCAACCCAAACTAGAATAATATTATGCCAATACTATAATTAAGCCCAATATAAGAGAAAGGTAATCCTAACCTATCTAGAAATCATAGAACGCCTAATAAGTGTGCTAAAATAGTATTTCTCTATTATCGAATCTTATATTCTATGACACACTATCAAAATAGTTATCTGTGCATTAATAAGAGAACAACCCTACCCATATTGAAATTTAATGCTTCGGGTCCAAAATTAAGTTAAAATCCCATATGAGGCCTGCTTGAGGAATTAGATTTTGATACTTCAACATATCCTTCTATACTTAAGGATCATTTACCCTAAAAATGGTCAAATTTGTAGCTCAAGTGATACTAAAATCATCCCAACAAGAACTAGGGGTTTATGAATAATTTGGGGAATTAAACAAAGAATCAATAAGAAACTTACAAGTGGTTTGATAAGGATATAGATATTTCGAGCTAGAAAACACCCCATGATTTCCCAATGATTTATTTCCCAATTTTCCACACTCTCAAGGGATTTTAACTCTTGAGACTTGTAAGAGAATGGGAGAAAATTGTAGCCACTTGACCGCTTAAGTGTTCATAACTAAAGTAGCTTAGTATTGCTAAAGTAGTGCTCAACTAGTATGGCCCTTTCGCTAAATAGGACACAATACCTCTTAAATGGCCTTCGATTTAGTAGACTGGCTTTCTCTTAATTGACCCGACTGGAAAGACTTGGATCCTAAAGCGACTAAAGGTCCTTTTAGAGGATGCACCAGCTGAAACTTGGAAATATTCCAAGTTTCCACCAACCTTTTAGATTTCATTTGGAATCCTGTGATTCAAACAAACTATGAAAACCCTATGAAATTCAAAATTCCAAACACAAAAACGCTATTAAAATTTTCATTTCAGGGGGTTTTTCGACATAATATGGGCCTCACACCCATCGGCCATTTCTATCAAATTCTAACCAATAGCCCAAAGTGAGGTAGAAAGCCTTGGGACCAAAGCCAAAGATTCATCTAGACTAATATCAATCTTTCAGAGCTGATGGAACTATCAAAATTAGAATATGAGGTCGTTAAACTAAATTTTGTGCCTGATAGATTATCCTTACCAATAAAGTCTTTAAAAAAAAATTGGCTTGAAAAATCAAACAAACTACTCGATGCCTGAACTGTCAGCTCCAATAAGTCAAAAATGACTTGGCCAGCTATAGAAAAACTCTAAACGCCAAAATGTGTGGAAAATTAGAAAATAACCTAGAGGGTAATTACACTAGACTTTCTTTCTATGACACCTTGGCTTGATTATGAGTTTACTATACTGTTGTGGGAAGTCGTCGTGTGATTCTCTTTGACTTGACACCTACAACCTTTATTTTCAGCATTCTTCCCTTGATCAGATTGTATAATTGTATGATCAATGTATGTTTGTGGGAAGATTTCATCTAACCATCTCATGAGAATCATTCTCTGCTTCTTCCTATGATGCATGTGTACAATCATAGTCAGGTTCCATAATCATGACATGAAGTTCTTTGATGCCTTATATGTAAAAAGTCAATCACTTCACTCTTTTAGAACCTATTTGACTAGAAAACACCAAAAAATCCATCATATCCATATAATGAGACCCTTGTACTTGTATATATTCACTATTTTAAATGTCTTAAGCATCGTAATTTCATAATACGTCAACACCCTCAACTTAGAATGTTGACATATCTTTAGGCAAAAAAATTAAGCTATACTATCAAGATACCTAACCTAGAAAAACTAAGACTACAATGGCAATCAAATTTTCACAAAAACTAATTTTCAATATACATTAACCAAAAAATTGTTCAATGCCCTCCAACAATATTTAAAGATCAAAAAGTGTAGTGCATCTACAAACTGACCATTATAACATAAAGGGATCAAGAAATGGCATCATATTACCAGTAGATAGCCCAACACTTAAACAAATGAAACTATCTAAACAAGTAATAATTTGAATACAGCTTTTATTCCCTCACATCAAAGAAGTCCCCACACTCTTTATATGACAATAAATATCAAGAATAGAAACTGAAACAAAATCTCTAACTCTCACAAAGTAGTTAAGCTATGTGCATTTGGTACCATAGGATTTCCCTTATTTTCTAAGCCTTAGTTTTTAGACAGTCGGATTAGGATCAGTATAGGACTTTTACAGGCTTTTAATATAAGCTTGGGGGTAGGTTTGATACATATAGTTATATGGACTAACACTCCTTAACAATACATAATTTTTGTCTTCCATTTTGTCTACCTAATTTTTGGCTTCCATTTTGCTTACCTTTCTTTACTCCTTTCCCTTTTTCAACTTTTTCAACTATTTGGACCTCGGGTACGATTTTATTTTCTCAATTCCTTTTTTCATCTTATCTTTTTTTTTCTTTTCATCATTCCACACCTGAATCTCTTTTTCTTTTCACTATAAATTCTTTATACCTAATCATTCTACACTAGCCACCATCAACTTAGGTAATTTACCTAAGTTAAGGTGTATAGTGTCCAAGGAGGGACCAAGGCAAAAACTAGATGATTGTAAAAATTAGGAAGGTGAATAAGGTATCTTAATGAAAAGTTCTATTTAAGCTCAAAATCAACCTCAAGGGATATTTTACTCATTTTTTAGGCTTATTAGGCATTTAGTAGACTATTCTAAAATGGCATAAAATGCTCTTCTAACCTTCTATCTTATGAATTTAGCAAGACTAAACAGGTAAGTTCTAGACCGTACACATATATACTGAATATGTACATCTCTACATACTCTTGGCTTAGGGATATTATTTCAGCCACTACCTATTCAATTCATGTAATGTTAGACTATGTTATCTTACTAATAATTCTAATGTCATGACTAGATCCAAACATTGGTTATAGGCTCAGAAACTTGCCACCTGATTGTCCTAATAGTTCACTTCCTCCTCAGTATCAGAATTATTAGTCTCATATTTCTAGAAGTTTTGGTGTTAATTTGGCAATAAA
Source organism: Capsicum annuum (assembly GCF_002878395.1). Taxonomy (NCBI): domain Eukaryota; kingdom Viridiplantae; phylum Streptophyta; class Magnoliopsida; order Solanales; family Solanaceae; genus Capsicum; species Capsicum annuum. Next base: position 98,794,995 of record NC_061115.1, read on the forward strand.
AACCAAATATCACAAATCTATTTTATTAAACACCTCGTAAGTATAACAACTTCATCAAAGTGTAAAATAGGCTTGACCATTTTTTTTGGGAAACATAAGTAAGCACACAACGCATCATATAAAAAACAAAAAATTTTGAGGGGTATCTTTAAAATAGTTCAAAATAATTTGCATGCTCTTAATTTTTGATTGCCCAAGTTTTCTTATTTTTTTCTAAGTTACACACAAAGCATAAAATAACACAAAAACAATAATAAAAACACCTAAACATTTTTTATCTAACTAAGATAGATCAACCGAGGGAAAAAAAACATGGCAACAAAAACCCTCAGTTGTGCTACACCCCCTCCCCCCAACATATAAGGCAAACAATGTCCTCATTGCAAGATATGTATGGAAGTTAACATTAAACACCCTAAATTTTGGCCCTTGTAAAATTTTCAGGGTCTTGAACCTTCTGTGCATCATACGACTTACACCACACCACTCTTATATTGTGGATACGGGCCTAGGACCCTAGTCGTATGTTGGTCAGTGTCATATTGGCCAAGTTCTATTCTTGGTATGAAAAGACATCATACGAGTTGTATGATCATGATATGATAAGTATAGTGCCAAATCATATGTTTTCCAGTGTCTAACCTTAATGTCCTGCCTAAGGTACGGTTTAAGGGTATTAGTCTTATAGTTGGGGTATGAGTTAGGTAAGGAGTTGTATGTTGGAAAGAATATGATGTCCAACACTCTGATCAAGGTACGAGTGGAGGGTACCACTCATATGATGTGGGTACAAGTGGACAGGCCAAATTGTATCCTCATATAAGTCTTTTACAGCATTTATGCTAAGGGTATTTTTTAAATTTACCACCCCAATCCCTTCAGAACCCATATCTTATAATACTATTTGGTCCCTCATTCTTTACTTTATAAGATTAAAAACACTCTCAAAGCTCTCTAAAAAACTCTCAAGCAGATTGATCTATGGTTTTATCAAGGTGGTTATCTAGAGGCTTAAGGATCAAAATATCTCCGGGAATCTTCATAATTTAGGAATGTCACTCTTCCTTCATTGTTAGTTCATGAAAATTATATGTTTAAAGCTTTTTTATGAATCATTAATGGTTGGTTTGAAAACCAATGTTGAGGATATTGTTGTATATTGTTGAGTATTTTTTTCTCTTGGTTTAAATTATGAATATACATGTTTTAATGACGGTTTTTCATATGTGGGTGCTTTGTAATTGTGGTTTAACAATTAGGTCATGGGTAATCCTAAACTTGATAATTTTTATTTTGATTTTGGTATTGGTAATAGTATTCCCTTAACCTGTTTATGAAAATGCCTATGAGAACAATCTTACCATATAATGACTTGTGTTTTGAAATAATACATGGCATTAGGATGATAATGAATGATGAATGGTTTGTAGAGGTGTTGATAACCATAAATTAAATTAAAGTGTGATTTAAACTAAGCCATTGGTCTATTGATGTAAATGGTTCGTAAATGGTTTCATAAAGGTCATGTTGGCTATATATTGATTTAAATGATAACATTTGTGGTTTAATTAGATAAATGGGTTCGATTCCTAACTCATATAATTGAATTTATTTCTTTATTAAACAATGGGTTTGAGTCCCAAAATGAATAATTGGTTAATAATGGTAATAACGTATGGTATACTTGCAAGTGGTGTTGATATAATGATACCAACAAGATTTCTTTGATAAGTAATTTGACTAATGGTTGTCTGTATGTATAAAGAATGTTTTAATTAGGCTTTAAAGTTGGATGTGTATCTGTGCCATTAAAGTGAAGTCCGAAGGACTAACACTGAAAACTGCACTAGCCGCTATGGGTGTCTATATGACCGGGAGTTTTGAGTTACCTACATTGTATATGTTGGTTTTTAATTCACCTTGATTATGACAGGAGGTTCGAGTCCTCCAAAAAGGCATATACAGATATGGATATTCTTTAGTTCATGCAGCTACACATATTGGGGCCCTTTTATCTAAGAGAGAGCTGGGACTGTATATCCTATGGATGCCTTGTTATATGATAGTTATGCAATGAAACCCAGGTTAAGGTTTTCAAAAGTTTATACTTAGCCTTGTTCCCTATCTCAGGTTGATATATATACATATGTATGTATGTGGTTGTATATGATAATTTGACTTGGTTTTAATGATGAAATTATTTTTCTCATCTATCCTTGAGATACATATTAGCACTCCAACCATAAATCATCTTCAAACACTGTATCCCCATGTGATGCAGGTCCTAGAGTCTTTTTTCTTTTCTGTGTAGTGACTAGGTGTTCGATTTAGCTCATGAGTTGACATTGAAGTGGTGAGCTTCCATATTTTAGAAGGCATTCATTTTAGAGTCCTTATATTTGATGATTTAAACTTTGTTTAGACTTGGTTTTGGCTATGGTCGGGGGTATATCCTGATCGGATACTCTTTGGATTTGATTAGAGACTTTGTTAGAATTACGTTGGTATGGGCGATGTCTGTAGTGGTATTAGATTTGGTATTGGTATTTCTACTGATGTTGATACCCTATATTGTATGTTATGTTCATTCTTTGATGTATTTATATAACTAGACTCGTATCATATTTTATGCTTGAGATTCATCCGACTTTGAGGTTGTTATGATGGCTAGGTTAGGTGGAGGGGCTGATCGTTAATCCATATGGTACTTGGGATACCCATCATGGCCCAGCCCTAGTTTGGATCGTGACAAAGTTAGTATCAGAGCCAAGTTTGGTGTCATTGGGTGTCTGACAAAGAAGTGTCAAGTAAGGTCTCTTTTATGGGTGTGTAGCACTCCATATTTATATGAGAGATCCTACGAGACCTTTAGGAATGTTTCTCTATCTTGTTTTTTTAATTTTGAGCAATGAGTCTAAGATTTTTAATTCTTTTAAGTTTTGTTTCCTTGTCTTTCAGATCATGCCTCCCAAAAGATCTGCTATTCATACAATCTCTATTATCCCATCTGGGGATAATATAGTTGGATATTATCCCATTTCAAGAGTCCAAACTCAGTCAAAGGTTCTTGCATTTGACTGCTCTTGTAGGGTTCCACTTGTCCCCACTGATCCTACTCCTGAGGGTGACACTCATACTCAGTTTCCCCCAAGGAGGTATAATACCCTGGGTTTTGATCCATTAAAAATTTCAAAGAATTCTGGTCTTTAAACCGAATATAAATCATGAGAATGAGCCGTATGATGGGGTACAAATGGTATGGTCCTATTCTATATTGACCAGTCTTGGTTGGTAGGATAGATTTTGGTTATTGGAATGGATACAACTTAGGGGTATGAGTCATATTAGTGGGTATATATTATTTGGTTTCTTAACTTAATGGGTATGAGTCATATTGGTGGGTACAGATCATTTGGTTCCTTAACTTAATATTATACTTGCTTAGTTAGATTAGATCTGAGTACGAGTGGCTCACTATGAGTCGTAAGCCAAGGTACGAGTCGTACCATAGACTCGTATGATGGATAGTGTCTAAATCTTCCTTGGGTTTAATCTGCTAGGGGTATAGATGATGGGTATTGATCATATTCTTTGGATATGACTTGGTTGGATAAGTCATATTCTAGATAGTGTTGGATCCAAAGGACAAGGCTAGTATACAAGTAGAGGATACTAATCTTATTGAAGGGTATGACTCGTGAGGGTCAGTCATACCCTGTGACGAGATCTTGGTGCAACTTAAGTAGGGTTACTCTAGATATTTCCCCACTTATCTTAATAAGGTCCCATGATTTCTAACCTACTTGGTAGGTTATTTACCCTATTATTCCATTTATTAACATTTAAAACTCTTTTAAAATATTCTATAATTCACTCAAAAGGTTTTAGGCAAGGGAAGATAGGGTTTTAACTAGAGGATAATTTGGGGCTTGTCTTGGTATCTCTTTCCATTATCATCTTAGTTTAAGACGTGTTTCATTTCCTTATTGTTAATTCTAACTAGAAGCATGGTTCTTACGAATGTTTTCATGACTTCATTTATTGTATGATTTTTGTTTTCAACTATAAATTGGGGGTTTTGATTTTAAATTGTTGGTTATGGTTTTCCATGGTTTTAACTATGCTTTATGTACATTAATTATGGTTTTGAATAATTGGATTGTATGGGAATGGTTTAATGGTAATTGGAATTGATTTTGGCTATATTATGCCCCTAATATTTTTGATAAAATGCCTATAATAATGTTTTCATTGCATTGAGTTCTTTTAATGGAACTGTTGATTGTTTTAAAACTTGGTAAAGGAATTATGCATGATTCAAATGACTTGATAAATTAAATAGATAAATGGTTATGCTTGTGGGGTACATAGAAACTCCCAAGTAGTTTAAAATGGTAAATGGAAGGACACTTGGAAGTCCCTTAAACCTACATACGATTGGCTATGGAGAGTACTTGCAAGTATGGTCGGTGTAACGATACCACCACAAAATGGCCTTGGTTAATAAATGGAAAATAGACCGATTGGATACTTGGTAATAGTTTTAATTGTGCAATAATGGAAGGATGTGTAGCAAAGTTGTGGTAGGTGGAGGTCTCGAGGGGACCAAAACTTGGAACTCATATTTGTCGATGTCAGATTGGTCTTGGTGACTGTTTGCATGATGTCATACTTTATATTAGGTAATTTACTAGTCATCCCAGGTTTTCTTCCCTGGTCGTGCAGCTTTATGTTCTAGGGGAGATGAACCCATATAGCCCGTGGGTAGTTTAGGATGGCAAAGTTACACAGCCCAAATAAAGGTTTTAAATGTATGCCAAACCTGGTTCCTTTTCCTAGCATGGTTATATCTATATGTATGATTGCATGCATATGTATGGTTTTATATTTCATTATAAATAATATTATTTTATCCTTATCCTTAGATCATGATAGCGTTCACTCTCTAACTCATCTACTGGAGGCTATGCTATATAGGAACCAACCATTCTACTTTCCCTACATAGTAATTGACTGAGGGATCAGTATTTTAATTAAAGTGGTGAGCTTTTATCCTTTTAGAAGGCTCCATTTCTTGTTAGGGATATTTTTAGACACTTTGATTTTAATTTGGATATTATTTTTGGCCATGGTTGGGGGCATGTTCCAATCAAATTTTATTACTATTATGGTTAGAGGCTTTGAGGTACTACTATGGGTTAGAATAGGTGGAATCGGTATTAGTGTCGGCCTTGGCATTGGAATATGCTAGTACGTTGACATCATTGGACATAATTTCTCACTTTTTCATCATATTTTATTTTGGGATTAATTATATTATGTTTTGGAACTTATTTTGTTATAGTCTAGTTTATGGTTTTTAGAATGGTTTGGATTGATTGGGTGGTTAATGTGGGATGGTTGGACTTGATTGGGCTGGTCACGGTTGTCATCCTATCCCAGATTCTTTATATGAGCTGTTAGACTATATTGTTATATGCTCAAAATTCAACCAACTTAGGATAGGAAGTTAGAGGTTGGGTTGGGTAATACGGGTGGTCTCCAATCCCTGTTAGACTTAGGATGCCTGTTACAATAAGGCCTCCGATTGAGTTGTTTCAAGTTGGTATCAGAGCCTAGGTTCATGGTCAACTAGGAGTCCATAAAGTCATGCTAAGTAGAGTCTTTTTTAAGAGTGTGTAGCGCACCACACTTATAAGGGAGAGGTTATATGGCATTTAGGAATGTCTCACTTTATTGGTGTTCAATTTTTAAGATTAGAGTCTCAATCCTTGAATCTTCTCTAATTCTTGTTTGTTCATATTTTAGATCATGCCTCGTAGATTTGGAACACAAGGAAATTCTTCTATCCCATGTGGGGGGGTAATGCTGAAAGGGGGCATCCCACTTTTGGGGTTTATCTTCATCTCACGGTCCTATCCCTGATAGTTATGTAGTTCCACCGGTCGCTACTAGTCCTCCTCAAGGAGAGGTGACTAATGCAGAATTTTGTCAGTCTATTCATGTTATTACTTAGATAGTCACTGATCAGGATGAGTGGGGTGCGACTGGTGCTTTATCTGCTAAGGCCACAAGGGTTGGCCAATTTATAAAGATGGGTCCTCCCATTTTTCTAGAGTGAAGGTGGAGAAGGATCCACAAGGCTTCTTAGATGAAATGGAAATAATATTTTGGTTGATGCAAGCTACAAATTTTGAGGGGGTAAACTTTGTTGCTTATCATCTCAAAGAGGTTACATATCAGTTTTATGAAAAGTGGGATAGGGATAGGGGTGATGTGGAGGAATTCATCTTGTGGGATACTTTTTCTAAGGCCTTGCTACATCATTTCTTTCCCCAAAAGTTGAGGAAAGCAAAGAGTGAGGAGTTTATGAACCCCAAGCAGGGAAGGATGTCTGTCAAGGAATATTCTTTGAAGTTTCACCAATTATCAAGGTATGCTCTTTATTTAGTGGTTGTCATGTAGGCAAGACTGAGAAGGTTTATTTCTGGGTTAAATCAGGATTTGATTTTAAAGAGCAAGAATGCCTTGTTGATTAAAAATATAGACATTTCTAGGTTGGCTATTCATATGTAGCAGGTAGAGAATGCAAAGAAGAAACAATCAGAGTTTAGAGACACAAAAGGTAAAAGAAGCAATTTTTCTGACTAGGGAGGTGCTCAGTGTTAGGGTTATCAAAATAGTGGAAAATGGAAGAAAAAGAAGTGGTAGAGTTCTGGTTCCTTTATTTCTACTAATGCTCCTTACCAGTTAGATGATAGGCATCATCAAGGTGGTGACACTTTATTGGCATGGGGTTCCCAATCTCAGGCAAGCAGAGGTCAATCAGTTGTTTCATGGTCTTCTTATCGATTCTATAGTCTTCCTCATTGGGGTTATTACAATGAAAAAAAGGACAAATTCTTCAACTGTGGCCTGGCAGGCCATCTACTCAGGGATTATCTGGTTAATTAAGTTGCTACGACTTCACCTTCTACTCCTACACTTGGTAGTGTTGCATCTAATTCTATGACTGCTCATGGTTCTAGTGTTAGTTAGAATAGGTTGTATTCTTTGGCATCTCAATAGGAATCTGAGGCATCATTTGATGTAGTTTTTAGTTCGCTATAACTTTTCTCTCTTGATGTATATTATTTGCTTGATCTAGGATCCACTCTTTCCTATGTGACTTCTTATGTGGTTGTATCTTTTGGTTTTAATATGAAAGTTATTTCAGATTGCTTTTCTATTTCTACCATAATATGTGACTCGGTTATTACAAAGAGAGTCTATAAAGGGTGTGTGGTTTCTGTTGGTGGCAAGCAGACCTTTGTGGATCTATTTAAGTTGGGTATGGTGGATTTTGATGTCATTCTGGGTATGGATTGGTTGTACTCTTGTTACCCATCCTTGGATTGTCAGGCCCATTGGGTTATCCTTAGGTTCCCTAGTGAGTTAGTTATAGAATGGGAGGGTGGTTCTTTAGCTCCTAGGGAAGATTTATTTCTTAGCTTAGAGCTCGAAGATTAATCTCCAAAGGTTATCTTTATCACATGGTCTAGGTTAAAGATTCTAACTCGAAAGGTCCTTATTTCTAGTCAATTCCAATGGTTAATGAGTTTCCAGAGGCCTTTACGAATGATTTTCCTGGTGTTTCTTGGGATAGGAAAATTGAGTTTGGTATTGATCTTGTTCTGGATACTTGTCCAATTTCTATTCCTCTATATAGAATGGCTCTGGTTGAGATGAAGAAACACAAGAAGCAACTTAAGGATCTTCTAGATAAGGGTTTATTCATCCTAGTATATCTATGTGGGGTGCACCGGTATTTTTTATGCATAAGAAAGATGGTTCCTTTAGGATGCGCATTGACTATAGACAATTGAACAAGGTGACAATCAAGAACAAGTATCTTTTTCTAAGGATAGATGATTTGTTTGATCAGTTTTAAGTTGCCAAGTTCTTTTCTAGGATAGATCTTCGATTTAGGTACCATCAGCTAAAGATTAGGGAGGTGGATATCCCTAAGATGGCTTTTTGTACTCGGTATGGACATATTAAGTTTTTGGTAATGTCATTTGTGTTGACTAATTCTCCGACAACATTTAAGAATTAGGTGAATAGGGTTTTTTATGAGTAATTTAATCTTTTTGTTATTTTGTTTATTAATGACATTCTTGTTTATTCGAAGAGTGATGTGGATCATGCTAATCACCTTTATATGGTGTGCACACCTTGAAGGAACAACAGTTGTATGCCAAGTTCTCTAAATGTGAGTTTTGGTTAAATATTGTAACTTTCTTGGGTCATATTATTTCTAGTAAGGGAATCATTATGGATCCGCAAAAGGTTATTGTGGTGAAACAATGGCCTAGACCCATGACTCTATCCAATGTTCGGATCTTCTAGTGTATAGTCAGGTATTATAGGTAGTCTGTGGAAAGCTTTTCATCAATAGCTATTCCTTTGACTAAGTTGACTTAGAAAAAGGTCAAGTTTTCTTGGTCAGATACTTGTGAAGGAAGTTTCATGAAGTTGAAGGATAAGTTAACTTCGATTCCAACTCTGACTTTGTTGGAAAGCAATGATAGGTTTGTGGTTTATTGTGATGTATCTCGGGTAGGGCTTGGTTGTTTGTTGATATAGAATGGGAAGGTAATTGCCTATACTTCCAGGAAGTTAAAAGTAGATGAGGGGAACTATTTTACTCATAGTTTGGAGCTATTGGTTGTTGTGTTTGCTCTGAACATATGGCAGCATTATTTGTATGGTGTACAATTGGATATCTTTTTTGAACATAAGAGTCCACAGTATGTGTTCACTCAGAAGGAGCTTAATCTTAGGCACAGGAGATGGTTAGAGCTTCTCAAGGACTATGATATGAGTCTTCACTATCACCCAGGTAAATCTTAAATGGTTGCTCATGCTTTTAGTAGGTTATCCATGGGTAGTTGGGGTCATATGGAGGGAGAAAAGTGAAAATTAGTGAAGTGTATTCACCGCTTGGCTAATCTTAGAGTTCACTTCTTGGACTCCAAGAATGGTGGTGTGATGGTTCTAGAAGTTATTCGATTATCTCATGGTATGGAGATTAAGGAGAATCAAGTGTTAGATCTTATCTTGATAAAAAAAAATCAAGAGTGATGTTGGTAGGAAAAAGGTAGTGGTGTTTGAGATCAGTGGTGATAGTACTTTACAGTGCCAAGGAATGTTGTGTGTTCCTGATGTCGATGGATTGTGACAAAGGATTTAGGCAGCGGCGAATGAATTACACTATATTGTTCATCTCGTCTCGACTAATATTTATCATGATCTCAAGGATATCTATTGGTGAAATGGAATGAAGGGGGATGTGGCTTATTTTGTGACAAAGTGCATGGTGTGTCAATAGGTTAAGGTTGAGCACATGAGTCTAGAAGGGTTGTATCAATAAATTTATTTGCCCAAATAGAAATGGGAAGTGATTTATATGAACTTTATTACTGGTCTTCCTCAGTCTTGGGATCAATATTATTTGGTTTGGGTCATCATGGATAGGATGACAAAGTCTTCCCACTTGTAGCTAGTGAGAAGTACCTTCTCGGTGGAGAATTATGCAAAGTTGTATCTTTAGGAGATTGTAAAGATGCATGCGGTGCCTGTTTTGATTATTTTTTATCGTGGCATGTATTTTACATCTCACTTCTTAAAATCTTTCCAGAAAGGGTTGGGTACTAAGGTTAGTCTGAGTACTACTTTCCACCCACAGACGAATGTGCAAGCAGAGAGAACGTGGCAATTGGGTTAGGCATCTATCTTTGGTGGAGTTTTATTAAAACAATATCTATCATTATAGTATTGGTATGGCCCCTTTTAAGGCATTGTATGGTAGGAGGTGTAGATATCCCATTGGGTGGTTCGATCTTGGTGAGGCAGATATGTTTGGTCTTGACTTGGTTACCAGGCTATGGAGAAGGTAAAGGTGATTTGGGATAGTGATACACCCAAATTACAAATTTCTTACGAAAGTGTAAGCGGTCGCTGTAAAATATAGAACCCAACTGAGTTGGGTGTCGAATCCCACAGGGAATATTGTGTTCACTAAGTATTGTGACTATTATTAGACTGTTGATCTAAGGTCCCTGGGTACAAAGGGGTTTTTGATATGTTAATAATGCTCTTTTGTTCTTGTATTGCACAGCGGTCCAGATAATGAGAGTTAATACAGGTGTAATTTCAATGAAAATGAGTTAACTAGAGTTATGCTCTCCAAGATGTTCTAACAGTTAGGGTTGTGAACTTATGCTTGAATTCTAACTTGTAATATCAATTGTAAGAAGCATTGAAATCTAAGAATTACCCACTTGTTTCTCAACCTAATGGGTATTTTACCCTTTTCTTATTTCGAACTTAAAGGATCCATGTATCACTCAATAGAACTCTCATGAGGGTTGATTACGTTAGGGCAACAACCCTTGACCCAAAGGGTAAACCTATGGATTTCATATGAATCACCTCTTTTCCCAACATCAACTTTCTTGTCGGACAAATGGTGTTCATGGGATTACTTTTCAAGTTTGCAACCAAGAGATGTCATTATAATGAAGAGAGATTCATACAATTTAAATAGATGATAGAAACAAATGGATTCACAACCCCAAACAGTTCTTGACATCAAAGCTCACATAACCCTAGTTATGGGAGTTTAGCTACTCATCTCCATATAAGATATCAAAGATATAGTGATGTTTATAAACAACTTCAAGACAGTACTTACAAAATTTACATTATTGTTCTTTTTAATCTTCAATGAAAGCAAATAGAGAATAATAATCAGATCTTAATTTCTAGCCTCCAATCTCAAGGAAAAGTGTAACACAACTCTCAATAGAGAAGAAATTATGAAACTACTGTCAAAAGATGTGGAATAAACCCTAATACTTGGTATTTATATGTTTCCCAGAATTGGGACTTTAAAATTTAAACTCTGAGTTGCAGCTTCATGCTCGATGGTTCAAGCGATGGTTTATTGCTAAGGTGACTGTCCATCACCTAGACCATCACTGGATCTCCAGTGAGTCTGCGTTCTGCTTCTGAGTTATGGATAGGTCGACGGTTCTTCGCAATACCAATGGTACGTCACATGACTTCCAACGGTCCTACATTTTATTTCTTGGAAAAGGTTTAGGCCGACGGTTCATTGCAATACCGATGATCCATCGTATGACTTCCAGTGGTCCTGCATTCTATTTCCTGGTGATGGTTTAGGCCGACGGTTTATTGCAAGGTCGACGGGCCATCACCTAAGCGGTCGCTGATCAATTTTCCTTTGTTTTGTCTAATTTATCCAAGTTATTCTTCATACTCAGTTCTTATCCTGAAAACACTAAAACACCATGTTAAATACGACAAGCGTTGCTTGAAAATAGATAATTATCCAAAGAAAAAGGCCTAAATATTATGTCAAAAGCCATAACATCAACACCCTCAACGTAAGGCAATTACTTGTCCTCAAGCAACTCAGCACCAAATTACAAATATAAACAACATAATGACAGACATTTGCTACTCAACAAGTTTTCACACAGCCATTCACTTGTCATCCAAATCATATGGTTTAACATGTCAGAGTCCATAACCGGCATTGTTTCCAATTCAATTTATCTACACAAACATAGATATAAGAATCTACAGAAATCATCCAAATTAAGTGTAACTCAGGTTTCCCTCACAGTCAAGGAGATCCACCACCCATAATATTTTGTAGATACAAATTAAAACCCTCTCACTCATCAAAGAATTTTCTAACATAGCACATGTACCCATAGGCTTGCCTTTATAAGCCAACGCCCCCCTTATAGCTTAGTTCCAAGATCAAGTTGGCCTTTTCTAGGTTAGTAATAAGGTATCCGGCTAGGTCAGGAAGGAATTTTGGGTAAAAGTGACTAAGAACTAGGCTTTAACTCTCTTTGCCTTCAAATTCTTCTTACCAGGGCCATTACTTTGCTAGCTCACTTACCCTTTTCTCATTCATTTATACTTTACTACAATAAATATTTTTTCCCTTTTATATATATATATATATTTACAAACAAGCATCATCCACCCTCAACTTAGGTTAATACCATAAGTCAAGGTGCATATTGTCTAAACTAAACCAGGGCCAAATGCTCTAATTCAAATTCCAGACCAACTGTCCATTAAGCAGTTAACAGCCCCATAATAGCTACCCTCAACTTAGGTGTTTTTCCTAAATTTAGGTACGTATTGCCTATTACTAGGCCAGGGCTAAAGATAGGAGTCAACAGCTAAAAGAGAGTTAACTAGAATACTTGGTGATGAAGAAAGATTTACAAAGGCTCAAAGAAAGGTTCAAACATGGAAAATTATTTTTGGTGGGGTTAATTTTTGGCTAAGTGGACTAAAAGCACAAGGTGGCATGCCATCACTTCTCATCCCATCAGCTATAGAACAACATCAATTGAACCAGGCAAGTTCTAGGTACTATACTATATAAGTAATAATACAAAATACTCACACGCATAGTGGCAACTGAGTCACACTCATTCTACAGTTCTTATGATATGCATCACATGTCATGAGAATTTATAGATTAATTCCAACTACGGATTCACTAACAGTTGATAACATATCCTAGGAGACAAAAGTAAATAGTCAAATGGAAATAGTCATAACTTGATGCCAACGTCATTCATCATCCATATTTACAACAAGATACTAAAACAAACAACACTTTTATTTCATGGACAAATATCATCAACATAACAAGACTTAAAAATAATAAAAATGCAAACTTGTAATTAAACCTAGGCATGTGACATAATCCTAGACATGTCGATTCTCCTAGCTAGCACATGGTAGGGTTAAGAATATCAGCAGCACAACCCTCTATGGTACAAGCACATCCCACCCCCACAGAAAATAATGCTTTGTCCTCAATGCATATAATTTTAGTATAAATGAGGGGAAGTACTTGTAGTGCCTCTTATTTATCTGAGGCATCTGTGAAGTGCGGTGAGGATGCAATGTCTTCACTAGGTTTAATTTTGACCAACATGGTTGTTAGAGTGCTCATAATCTATTTCTTTAGAATCGGAGGTACAATATCTCTGGCCGGATCTACAGCTTACCTCCTAATTGGGTTAGAACTGGTAGACACTCCAGCTACTTCATCCTTTGCTCTTTTACTTTTTCTCTCCTTATCTTTCCTTGATTTTCTTCTTTCCTTCTTTATCTTATGTTTCTCTCGCTCCTCTGGTGACATGGCTTCGAGACTCTTTCTTTTAGTAGTTTCTCATGCATCTTTTTCATTGGTCTCCGCTACCTTCTTACCCTTATCTTTGATTGGTCGACCCATTAAATCAATAAGACCTTCGTCTTCATCACTTGCAACCTGGACTAGATCAAATATGGTCTGTTGTAATTGTTGATTCATCCTTTTTATATCTGCCTAGATTTGCCTAACCTCCTCAATAAATTTTGCAAAATTTGAAATGGGTATGGCATCTAACTACTTTTTGATTCGCTCCTCCATATTGTCCATTCCTTGCTGGATGTTCCTGAAAGGGCGTATTGCTTCGTCTATAATTCTTTCGGTAAAGGGTTTGAAATCTTCCCGCCATATGGATAACTATTTTTCAACCCTTTTCTGTGCCCGAACTACCTTTGTAAAGTTCTTATAGTTCAGCCTGTATTCTGAATATTGAGGCAAAACTATTACAGAATCTACAGTCCTACCCATAAGCATCAAAGAAGAACCTGCAGAGGTGGTAGGAGGCATAAACATAGCAAAAGGTAATGGAATACCTGAAGAAACCTCAGATGATTCAGGAATTGGCGCCGACTGAGTTTACTGAGCTAGGGACTTATTGACTCGCATATTGAATTTCAATTCATCCCTTGTTTTTTCAATATCCTACCTATTCACTGCCCAATCCTTATTATCAAGTCCACTAATCAAAGGAACATTTGCTTGATTACATAACTCAGTGATAAGATATGGAAATGGAAGTGTAGTCGTGGTCTTATGAGCTTGAAAGAACAAATCATCAGCAATAAGGTGGCAAAAATCTACTGTTAATCCCTTGATCAATACAACAACAATTACAGCTCTAGTGATCTCTAAGCAGTCATCACCTTCTGTCGGCATCAGCCTCAATCTAACAATTGCCCACCAGAACATGGCCCTAAAGTTCAGGGATGACTTAGATATCCATTCGCGTGGGTTGTGCAACTATGAAGGCTCTCCTTCATCTATCAATACTCTGGCCAGCCATGGCCTTTGTGTCTTTTCTGTGAATAGTCGGTGTTCTAATTCTGGGATTACACCCAGTATCTGGTATTCAGGCCCGAACAAGAATCTGTTCAATGTGCGCTTTAAGATATCTATATCAACTCCGCGAATAGGAACAATATCCAACTTTTTCATGTCAGTTGCCGATGCACCAGGGGGGAGGTTCTTCTCCAACAACGCCAAGTAATTGGCAAAAAACACACAAACCAAGTTTGGTGGATAGGATCTGAGTGGCCTCCTTATCCTCTCTAACTTATATTCATTGAATCAGCGCTCAAGTTCTGGGTACTCATGAAAGGTTGTTTTCATAATTTGATACTCCTCAAAAATAGTTGTCTTTGCATCCAACCTGTCTATTGGTGAGAGCCCTTTGTAGAAATGCTCCCTATCCCCCTTGACCTGCCATCTGATACCCTCCCACAGTTGCGAGTCCTTGCGTCAGAACATATTTTGGTCCTTCTATTCTGGAGCCTCTCTTTGTATAGGGTTAGATACTTCAACCCCTTCCTCATTTGGTATCAAACTTGAGTTGCTGCTACTACTGCTTTCACCCTCCTCTTCAGACTGGGAGGATTAGGAAATCACCTGACGATTACACCAGGTACTGCGTGCTGGTGCATTGAAACTTTGGGATGGCCCTTTCCTGGCGCTTATCGTCTACCCCTGCCCCTAGTTGGTGGTAATTTTTTGGCTATAGTACCTGAAATTGCAGCATTTATCAACTTATAAACTCAAATTAGAAGAAAGAAAATTTTCCAACTAGTGATGGATAGGGCGACGGTCCTTCGGGTCTATGACGGTCCATTGACCCCAACCATCGGGGTCATTCCAGTAATCACATTTCTAAGAAAGTTGTGATGGCTTCAAGAGATGGATCATCGGGTGTCCGACGGTTCGTCGCTTAAGCCGTCGCCTGCATTTTTCAAATTCAAGCCTCATTTTGGCATTTGGTCAAAGACCTTCCATACACTTCATTTAAGGACGATTTTTATGGCATAATTATCGATAATACACCACCATATTTTGCCATTTTTGGTCCATGGGTTACTCAAACTTTCCCCAGGACATTGTATGCTAGGTTTCAACTCAAATCATTACCACACATTACCAGAAGTAGAAGAGAATTGGTTCACTTGATTGAATTCACCTATGTTATTTCTCATCATGTTAAAGAAAAAAAGGAAGTGAAAGGAAATTTATACCTTGTTATTGCAGTATTGGGTCACTTCTCTGACTTTGTACAATGAACTCCGGACAACAGTTGATTATTTGTTTTAGTGAAAAGAACTTAGCTGGCTTGTGATGAATAAAGAAAAATGAAAAATGGACTTTAAATAGCTGGGAAAGGGGAGATGGAGAGTTATAAGAGAGAGTGAAAGGGCTCAGGTGCATTGAATAGTTGGTGAGTTACTTAACCGCTTCAAATTATCATTTAAACCCATTTGAATCAGATAATAATGAATAATTCAGCTATTTAAATTAATTTGACCCAACACGCTGAAATAAGGTTTCCTGCGATGGTTCAAACGATGGTCCATCATATGTTTGATGTTTTATCGGTTAATCCCGTCGTCCTTTTCTAGTGAACTTACCGGGAGACATACTGGCGACGGTTGAAGCGATGGTCCATCGCATGTGCAATGGTCCATCGGTTAACCCATCTCTATTCTTCCAGTAATTTAGTTTATGAACTTTGTTGCGATGATTACCACGATGGTCCGTTGAGTCACCGACGGTCAGTCGGGTTACCCGTCGGTCACCCCAAACTTTCTCAGCTTCTGTTTTGCTATATTTTCATGCCTGCACACTTACACAAACCCTTCAGCTTGTACAAAACAACAAAACAAACATCAGAATAACTTCAACTCATGCTATATAACAACACACCATGGGTTACCTCCCACTAGCGCCTGATTTATCATTGCAGCATGACTCAGTTATCTCAATTACCCAGACTTCATCAATATAGATAGTATAAATACTTCTTATCGAGTCCATTGGACTGATGTACAGTTTGACTCATTGCCCGTTGACCTTGAAGACACTTTCATCTTCATTTTTTAGTTCCACTGCTCCAGATAAGTAGACTTGGTTAACTCTAAATGGGCTAGACCATTTGTATTTGAAATTACCTGGAAAAATCTTGAGTCAAAAGTTGAAGAGTAGCACCAAGTCACCTTTATAAAAATCTTGCTTTTCAATTCTGCGGTCATGGTACTTCTTCATTCTCTCTTTGTACAAGTCAGCTCTTTCATAAGCTCTAAGATGGAACTCATCCATCTCATTCAGCTGCCCAGTCTCATATTTGCTGCCTTATTCCAATTCAGATTAAGCCGCTTCAGTGCCCACAGTGCTTTATACTCCAGTTCAGTCGGAAATGACATGCCTTACCATAAACCAATTAGTATGATGACATGCCAATTGTTGTATTGAAAGCCGTTCGATATGCCCATAAGGCTTCGTCTAGCTTCCTAGACCAATCCTTCCTACTAGCATTTACAGTCTTGGCAAAGATAGCTTTGATTTCCCGATTAGAGATTTCTACTTGCCCACTGGTTTGCAGGTGGTATGGTGTAGCCACTTTATGCTGCCTAACTCCATATTTTGCAAAGGTAGCTCTGAATATTTTGTTGCAAAAGTTTGATCCTCCATCGTTGATAATCGTACGTGGTACCCCAAAGTTAAAGAAGATGTTTTTCGTCAAGAATGCAACAACTCTCTTTCCTTCATTATCTGCTAGAGACACTACCTCAACCTATTTTGACACGTAGTCAACGGATACTAATATGAACTTCATCCCAAATGAGCTCAAGAAGGGCCCCATGAAATCAATGCCCAAAACATCAAATAATTTTACCTCCAGCATTTTCGACGTCGGTATCATGGTGCTTTGAGATCGACCCTTGCGTTTGACATTGTTCACACCTCTTCACGAACTCATAGGCTTTTATAACACTTAACTTACACATCAATTTAGTTCAAGGCAGTTGTCATTAATATATTTACCCAACTTTAGAGTTGGGGTCGAATCCACAACGAACAATGTCAGTGGCGATTAAACTAATTTGAAACTATAGCTATAAGTTGAATTCAAAAAAATGATATGAAAAGACAAAATAAGGGTTTTTGATGATCAAACAAATGTTAAAGTTTTAACTTGCTTTAGAGCTCAAAACTAAAATTTCAATAGTTCAAATCAGTGATAAAGAGCAACTAGGGTTGTGATCACTATGATTATTATCCCCACTAAATAATAACTGTAGTATTGGGTTCTCATAACTTGTGGGAAACACCAAATTCTATTCATACTGATTTTCTCACAAGTTGATCAATCTTATTACAGCATTAAACATTAGATGGGAGCTTAACCATCCCAAATCCTTGTTGATAATTCACTACCTTTAGTTTATTTCTCAGTTTGAGCAAATCAACATAAGGCAAGATTTACTGTTTGCAACCAATAAATAACAAATATAACAAAGAAATTATCAAGATGTCCCCACAATCACTCAAACCCTAACCAACTATTAAATCCATGGGGGAATAATCATAGATCCTACAACCCTAGTTGTGGGTTTTAGTTCCATGTGAGAAAGAAAGAGATAGATACAATTATAATCATCATTCAAAGTTATTAAAATTACAAAATATGAAGTCTGTAGTTAATTCTCTTCTAAGTTCAAGAAAAAATTGCCACAACCAAATCAAAGACTTGAAAATTGAATTCTAAGTTTTGAGCCCCCAAAGAGAGGTGAACTCATTTGGAATAAGTTTCATCCATTTCAAGATGATCATGATGGTGAATGAAAACCCTAGAACTTGTCCTTAAATACTTCAACCTAATTATGGAAACAAAATCACAGATCATAGCTTTTTTCTCAAACAGATGACGTCGTGGGTAACGACTTATCAGGAGTCTGACGACTTATCAGGAATTTCATCAGCTCCTCTTCACTTTTAACAATCTTTGCCATAGATTGACGATGAGGCGTGATGGCTTATCAGACCTTTGATGACTTATCACAGATGTTGTCACATCTTCACTTCAATTTCTCAAGCATTGCCCAAGCCTGAAAATGATCCTGACAGCTTATCACAACTCTGACGGCCTATCACAGATGTCGTCACGTATTCTAGCTGAAGTCCACTCTCTGTTTAAGGCTGATGTTACTTTTGATAACTTATCACAAGGCTGATAACTTATCAGAAAAGTCATCAGCCATACTTGTATCTCTACTTACTCAAAAATTAACTCTTTTACCTTTGTTGTTGCTGGTTTTCTTCCATCTTGACTGTTATTGCAATAACAAAGAGAAAACAATCAAAAACAACAAAATTTGCCTAAGACTTTGCAATTATTCTCAGTTAAAAGCCTCAAATGTGTTAGCATCTGCTCACACATCAACACCCTCAACTTAAAATAATTGTTTGTCCTTAAGCAACAAAAACACAACCAAGGGGATACAGAGTACTTTCGGCAGTTAACCATCCATATTATCTCAAAACATCTTCACCAGCTCCAAGGTCAATTAATTGAAAAATAACAACTGTGCATATTATTGAAGAACAACAACGCGACACACAGGAATCAAGATATGGCATCAATTCAGCAATATCAACCATGCATGTACCAGGATTACACTATCCAAATAAGTTAGCAACTAGCAACGTAACCAGTGTGTCCTCACAACAAAGAGGTCCCTCCTCACTCATATGTGAACTCAAGCATGTCAATGCAGTTACGATAAAGATACACTCACTCTTAGAAAAAAGTTTCAGTCAATGTATGCCATATACCATAAGCTTGCCTTTATTTCCATTACCAAAGCTTTCAGATGGTTAATTTAGGATCACTATAGGACTTTTCTTCAACTTGTAATGTAGGCTTAGGGCTGGTATGATACACAAGGATATTTAAAGTAACTAAGCCTCCTTGGCACTACACTATTTTTGGTGTCTCACTTATCAACCTTTACCTTATTTCTCCCTTTCTTGATTAAAGCACATTCAAGTTCGGTGCAGTTTTTATTCATTCATTTTCTCCTTTTCATAGCTTTTCTTTTCTCATTCTTTTTCTACCACACCCATCCTTGAATTTTTTTTAAATTTACCCTTCTTCATACTCACTTTACATCACGAACCTCTATGATAATGCTCAAATTATACATTAATTTAGTTCAAGGCGATCATCGTCAATATATTTGAGCAACTTTGGAGTTGGGGTCGAATCCAAGAGGAACAATATGAGTGAAGATTAAACTAATTTGAAACTATAGCTATAAGTTGAATTCAAACAAACGATACGAAAAGATAAAATAAGGGTTTTTGATGATCAAACAAATGTTAAAGTTTTAACTTGCTTCAGAGCTCAAAACTAAAATTTCAATAGTTCAAATCAGTGATAGAGAGGAACTAGGGTTGTGATCACTATGATTATTAATCCCCATTAAATAATAACTATATTATTGGGTTCTCATGACTAGTGGGAAACACTAAATTATCAATTTTGACAGTCCATCTAAGTATTTCTCAACCTGCCTAGATGTTGAACTCCCTAATTCTCTCGACTTAGGAAATCATTCTATTCATACTAATTTTTTCTCAAGTTGATCAATCTTGTTACAACATTAATCATTAGATGGGAGCTTAACCTTCCCAAATCCTTGTTGATAATTCGCTACCTTTAGTTTATTTCTCAGTTCAAGCAAATCAACATAAGGCGGTATTTATTGTTTGCAACCAATAAATAACAATCATAACAAACCCTAACCAACTATTAAATCTATGGAGGAATATTCATAGATCCCATAATCCTAGTTATGGGTTTTAGTTCCACATAAGATAGAAAGAGATAGCAACAATTATAATCATTATTCAAAGTAATTAAACTTACAAAAGATGAAGTCTGAAGTTGATTCTCTTCTAAGTTCAACAGAAAATTTCCACAACCAAATCAAGGAGTTGAAAATTAAATTTTAAGTTTTGAGCCCCCAAAGAGTGGTGAACTCCTTTGGAATAAGTTCTAGTCGTTTCAAGATATCAATATGACAAATGAAATTCCTAGAATTTATCTTTAAATACTTTAGCCTAATTATGGAAACAAAATCACAGATCACAGCTTTTTTCTCAAATAGATGACGTCGTGGGTGACGACTTATCAGGAGTCTGACGACTTATCAGGAATGTCATCAGGACCTCTTCACTTTTGACAATATTTTCCATAGATTGACGATGAGGCGTGATGGCTTATCAGAACTTTGATGACTTATCACGGATGTTGTCACATCTTCACTTTAATTTCTCAAGCATTGCCCAAGCCTGAAAATGATCCTGACAGCTTATCACAACTCTGACGGCCTATCACAGATGTCGTCACGTATTCTAGCTGAAGTCCACTCTCTGTTTAAGGCTGATGTTACTTTTGATAACTTATCACAAGGCTGATAACTTATCAGAAAAGTCATCAGCCATACTTGTATCTCTACTTACTCAAAAATTAACTCTTTTACCTTTGTTGTTGCTGGTTTTCTTCCATCTTGACTGTTATTGCAATAACAAAGAGAAAGCAATCAAAAACGATAAAAGTTGCTTAAGACTTTGCAATTATTCTTAGTTAAAAGCCTTAAAAATGTTAGCATCTACTCGGACATCAAACCCTCAACTTAAAATAATTGATTGTCCTCAAGCAACTAAAACACAACCAAGAGGCTACCAAGTACATTCGGCAGTCAACCATCCATATTATCTCAAAATATCTTCACCATCTCCAAGGTCAATTAATTTAAAAACAACTGTGTATATTATTGAAGAACGGTAATGTGACACACAGGATTCAAGATATGGCATTAATTCAGTAACAGCAACCATGCATGTACCAAGATTACACTATCCTAATAAGTTAGCAACTAGCAATGTAACTAATGTGTCCTCACTACAAAGTAGTCCCACTTCACTTTTATCAAACATCACATATGTAACCATGGGGACAATCAAAAGACGCTTACTATCAGAATAAAGTTCCAATCAATGTATGCCAAATTCCATAGGCTTGCCCTTATTTTCACTACCAAGATTTTCAGACAGGACAGCTAGGATCACTATAGGTCTTCTCTTTGGCTTGTAATGTAGTCTAGGGGATAGTATGATAATCGATGATATTTAAAGTGACTAAGCCTCCTTGACACTACACTAGCTTCCAGGGTCTCACTTATTAATCTTTTTTCTATTCTTCTCTTTTCTTGATCACACATATTCAGGATGGGTGCAGTCTTTTCTATAATCACTTCTTTCTTTTCACAACTTTTCTTTTCTTGTTCTTTTCCACCACACCCAGCTTTTTATTCTTTTTTTATTCTACCTTTCTTTATACTTATTTTACATCACAAACCCCTATGATAGCCACCCTCAACTTACGCCATTTTCCTAAGTCAAGGTGCACAGTGTCCAAGGAGGACCATGGTCAAAATAGGTTTATTATGATATAAATGGGCCGGTGATAGGTATCATAAAAAGAAATAGGCTATTCAGGCTCAAAATAGAGATCAAGGGATAATATGTACACAGGGAAGGTCATTTAGGCTAGAAGTGGACTAATCTCAAAATAGGCTATGATTATTTCCTAACTCATATCCTACAACCAAGGCAAGACTAATCGAGCAAGTTCTGAATTTAACATACAACGGGAACAAAGTAATATCTCACACGCACACAGCACACAGATACATTACAAGCTACTACCTATCCGGTTCATGCAATTATTAGCAATGACTATCATGTCCCTAATACCAATGCTATAAAAAGATTCACAGTGGTCACATATAGATGCATATATCACAGTTACAAAATAGACAATTGGAGAGGTATTTGTCATTCACAAAAATCAACAAAAATATGTCAACTGTCGTGTATATTTATTTTTCTCCTAGTTAACCATAACACATCTCAAAACAAAAACAATATGCCTAAATATGCCAGATCTACTAGGAATAAGACTCCAGGGAAAAGAGGCATGGCAAGAAAAACCCCAAGAGGACATCAACACCCACAAGTAGCCTCACCCTCAACTTAAAATCATGCAATGTCTCCAATGCATCAAAAGCAAAACAAGAGATTTAGAAACATACATGTGGCATCATAGGTGCAAAGATCTGATGTCAATCACATAATACGAATACAAACTACAAAATACCTTGGGTTGCCTCCCAAGTAGTGCCTATTTTAATGTTGCGGCACACTAGGTTATCTTTACTACTCAGAATTCATCAAGATACCTTCAAAGTGCTTCATCCTTTATCCTTGCACTTAGACGATTTGAATCGTCGGCCCATCTTTTGATCTTAACATCTTTTAGGTGCGTTGGGCAAATGTGAGAGCATGATAGGGAAAGTTCAATCATGCCTCTTCAAAGACTTAAACCGCTTTCCCAATTTTGTATCAAACTTTCGTGTGGGCTCATTTGGCAACGGTGAGAATCTTAAAAAGCCATTAAATTGACATCAATCTTTAAGTTTGTTGTCCTTCAATATTGGGGTTGTATTATACCTTTTCGGAAAGACAAACTCCAAAATGTAGGAATTTTCCTCCTCCTTTCCAAAGTTTATCATTTGCTTGGGTGATTCGACTTACATCACATCCACTAAGCATAATGTTGAAAAGTGATTCGAGTGGGGTCTTTTCCCTAATTTTAGAGTTGCATCCTTCTCGACCTCTTCACCTCCACTAAGCATAATGTTGAAAAGTGATATGAGTGGGGTCTTCTCACTAATTTTAGAGTTGCATCCTTCTTGACCTCTTCACCTCGAATTGGGCTAGAGTCTTTATAAGATATTGGCGTGGTTTCTTCTCTTGCCTCTAGCACCATTTTCTCAATCTTACCATTATCTCTCATGGATAGTTTGGTTTGTTGGGAAATTACCGAGGTTGCTCATCATTAGGCTCAACATCAATATAGGCTTCTTTCTTCTCATCTTCACACTCTTCCATTATTTTAAAGATTCCACAGACAAGATATTATCTAAACATAATATAGAAGAATGTTTTGAATAATTAACCTCTATAGCTATCTCCTCATGAATGATTAGCTTTTTGCCTTGACACATATCATATACGATATCATATGTTTCTTTCTGGAGATCAAATCTTCGTTGAACCATAGCTTCAATTCCACTTTTTTTGTGCTTCATTCTTCCTTTTCTTAACCATAAGAACTATCAAACTCATAGGAAGAACTAGAATTTGGGTTAGCCCAATAGGGGGAATGGGCATTTGGGCAATCACTCCATTGTCTATCTTGACCACCATATAAAGAATAATTATACTCCCGGTAGGATCGAGATGGTGCACACATCTCTCTCTGAGGAGCAATCTACAATCTTGTAAAAAGTAAGGTCCATCACAATATAGACATAGATCATCAAGATAAGGTTTCCAACCACCAAGCTCATGTTCATTCCACGATGCCATAGTAATAAGTAAACTAAAATAAAAAACTACCTAACACAAGAAATAAAAGAAAAATACAAACAAATATTTACAAGTTTGAATTCAAGAAAGTAGTCTAAAATTCCAAACCAACTCAATACGCCAAATTATTCCCCAGTAATGGCACCATTTTTGATAATGCTCAGCTTACACATCAATTTAGTGCAAAGCGGTCGTTGTTAATATATTTATCCAACTTTGGAGTCGGGGCCGAATCCACGAGGAACAATGTGAGTGGCGATTAAACTAATTTCAAACTATAGATATAAGTTGAATTCAAACAAATGAAAAGGAAAGATAAAATAGGGGATTTTATCAATCAAACAATAATTAAAGTTTTGACTTGTTTTAGAGCTCAAAACTAAAATTTCAATAGTTCAAATCAGTGATAGAGAGGAACTAGGGTTATGATCACTATGATTATTAATCTCCATTTTGTAATAACTATAGTATTGGTACTCATGACTTGTGGAAAATACTAAATTATCAGTTTCGACAGCCCATCTAAGTGTTTCTCAACCTACTTAGATGTTGAACTCCCTAATTCTCTCGAACTTAGGAAATCACTCTTTTCATACTAATTTCATGTCAAGTTGATAAATCTTGTTGCAACATTAATCATTAGATGAGAGCTTGACCTTCCCAAATCCTTGTTGATAATTCGCTACCTTTAGTTTATTCTCAGTTTAAGAAAATCAACATAAGGCAGGATTTATTGTTTGTAACCAATAAATAACAATCATAACAAAGGAATTATCAAGATGTCTCCACAATCACTAAATCCCTAACCAACTATTAAATCCATGGGGGAACAATCATAGATCTCGCAACCCTAGTTGTGGGTTTTAGTTCCACATGAGAAAGAAAGAGATAGCATTAATTATAATCATCATTCAAAGTATTTAAACTTATAAAAGATGAATTTTGAAGATGATTCTATTCTAAGTTCAAGAGAAAATTCCCACAACCAAATCAAAGAGTTGAAAATTAAATTCTAAGTTTTGAGACCTCAAAGAGAGGTGAACTCCTTTGGAATAAGTTCCAGTTGTTTCAAGATGATCAAGATGATGAATGAAAACCCTAGAACTTGTACTTAAATACTTCAGCCTAATTATGGAAATAAAACCACAGATAACAGATTTTTTCTCAGACAGATGACGTTATGGGTGACGGCTTATTAGGAATATGACAATTTATCAAGAATGTTGGCAGCTCCTCTTCACTTTTGACAATATCTGCCGTAGGTTGATGATGAGGAATAATAGCTTATTAGACCTTTGATGACTTATCATGGATGTCATCATATCTTCACTTCAATTTCTCAAGCACTGCCCAAGCCTGACAATGAGCCTGATAGCTTATCACAACTCGACGGCCTATCACAGATGTCATCACATATTCTAGATAAAGTTCATTCTTTGTCTAAGGCTGAAGGTACTTCTAATAACTTATCACAAGGATGACGACTTATCAGATAAGACATCAGCCATACTTACATCTCTACTTGCTTAGAAATCAACTTTTTTACCTTCGTTGTTGCTGGTTCTCTTGCATCTTAACTGTTACTGCAATATCAATGAGAAAATAATCAAAAATGACAAAAATTGCTTAATACTTTGCAATATTCTTAGTTCAAAGCCTCAAATGTGTTAGCATCTGCTCACACATAAGGCATCTTTAAAAAAAGAGGGCCAATAGTAGCCACTCTGAAGCACTTTGCTTGCAGTTCGATCACCTGCATGGTGACCTCCAACTGTGGAAGCATGAATCGCTTCCAGTATACTCAACATATCTACTTCTGGGATGCACCATCTAAAAATACCATCCACACATCACCGAAAAATCTATGACTCAACCCAAAAGTAATGGGTCACATCATAGAGAAACTTTTTCCTTTGATGAAAGGAAAGATTCTCTAATATCACCTCGCTCACCACTTAAGTTGTAAAATCAGCATACCAAGGTATATTCTCCATAACAACAGCCAAGATTTTGTCATCAGGAAATGCATTATTGATCTCAAATTCAGCTCTAACTACTTGTTCACTTTTTAGCCTAGACAGATAATCTGCAACTTGATTTTTACAATGCCCTCTTTCACCATGAAGGGGAATTTCTCCCAATTAATCATAAGATTGAACTCTTCACACTGCTGCAAGGCCCTACTCAGGCTCACCAAACATAGCTCAAACGAATCTCCTACCACAAAAAAATTATCCATGAACACCTCCAAGGTGTCTTCAACCATATCTAAGAAAATAGACATTATGCACCATTGAAAGGTAGCGGGTGCATTACACAATCCAAACAGCATCTGTTTAAATGCAAAAGTACCATATGGATAGGTGAATGTTATTTTGTCCTGATCCTCCAGGGCTATAGAAATCTAATTACAACTAGAATAACCATCCAAGAAATAATACCAACCTCTTCCCATGAACTGATCATGCATCTAATCCATGAGTTGAGTTTTTTATAATGTCCATGAGTTGAGTTTTTTGTAATCCATACACACCCTCCATTTAGTAACAGGCCCGAGTGGAATCAACTTATTCTTCTCGTTAGCCACCACTATCATGCCCCTGAGTGGAATCAACTTATTCTTCTCGTTAGCCACCACTATCATGCCCCTTTTCTTGGGAACGCACTGAACAATACTTGCCCATTTACAATCTGAGATGGGGTATACCACTCCTACATCTAGCCACTCAATGATTTCTTTCTTCACCACCTCTTGCATAAGTGGGTTTAAATGATGTTGATGCTCAATAATCGGGACACAATCCTCCTCTAGATGGATTTTATGTGTTCATATACCAGGTGAAATATTGATAATGTATACAATTGTCCAACCAATAACCCTCTTATATCTTTTAAGAATAGAGATAAGGGCTTTCACCTATTTCTCACCTAAGGCAGCCATAATAATAACAGGTAGTGTATTGCCGTTGCCCAAGAACACATACCTTAAATGACCTAGCAACTCTTTCAGCTCCAAAGTAGGTGGCTCTTCAATAGACCGGCATACTCTTTCAGCTCCAAAGTAGGTGGCTCTTCAATAGACGGCTATGCCGGTGGACTTGGATGATTTTTTAAGTCCAAATCTAGTTTTTTGGGTGTATAAGAATAAGACCCCATGCCTATCAAGGCATATACAATCTCCTCATAATCTTCAATACCATTTTGATCAAAATTTATTAATACAACAGCTAAAGTCTCTACAACAAATTTTTCCTCTATGGGTACTCTCTGCTCCGCCTCATAATAAACATCCATAATATAAAATACGCTTATATCTTTATGTTATTTCATGGACTAGCATACATCGAATCGAACTACTTCATCATTCAGCCTAAATAGTAGCTCATTTTCCTTTAGATTAATAAATACACTCCTAATTGTGATGAAATATCTACCTAAGATTATGGGCACCTCAAAGTCCACCTGCAATTGAGAATGACAAAATCAGCTAGAAATATGAAATTGGCCACCTTAGCTAATACATCATATAGAATCCCCATGGACCGCTTCACAGACCTGTCTGCCATAACTAATCTTATATTCGTGGGAGTAGGATCCCCCAAACCCAGTTTTTTATACACAGCAAGTGGTATCAAATTTATAGTAGCTCCCAAATCACATAGAGCTTTTGCCAACTCAAGAGGCCCAATAGTGCATGGAATAGTAAATACTCCTAGGTCTGCCTTCTTCTTCACCAACAACCTTATGGAAATAGCACCACAATAATGGAGATTTCCCTTCATCTCATAACTAACTATTTGCTTCTTCGTAATAAGGTCTTTCATAAACTTTGTATACCCGAGCATTTGCTCCAATGCCTCCACCAATGGCAAGTTGATTATCGACTGGTTAAGCATAGCCATAGACTTGCCAAACTTTGTTTCTTCAGCCTTCTTTTTCATCTGATAGGGAAATAGAGAAGGTGGTTTTGGAATTATAGTAACCAGCACTTTGAACTTCTTTCCCTTGCTCTTCTCTAACTCATCAACCTGCTGATGGTAGGATGGTGTATTATCAATAATTCCATCTAGTTTTTTAGACTCCACTAGATAAGTTTCTTCATGCTCAATATCCTCTACAATCATAGCTTTGCCCATAGATGGGCCTGGTAATACCTTACCACTCCGTGTGGTAGTTGCCATTAGGAGCCATCATTTTGAGGATTATTAACTATATCACTTGGAAAAGTTCCGCTCTTCCTTTAATTCAATATTGATGCAAGTTGGCTCATTTGTCGCTCCAACTATTTGGTAGAAGTAGAGTGTGAGTTTTATCAACTAACTCATGAAAGACAAATCACTTTTCATAGTAGTCACCCCAGAGTTTGCAGTCTCAACTTTCTTTTATAATTTCTCCTTCATATCCTCTATGGACATCTTGCCAGAGCTAGTTGCAGCATTATCTCTTCTTTCAAGAGGTATATATAGTCCACTTCTATCATTTTCTCTCTTCAAGTTCCTTTGATCTCTATCCTTGTAACCAACTTTATCATAATAGTTCCAACATTGATTTCCTTGGATATTGCCTCAGAAATCCCCTGATTATTTAGATAGTTCACCTCTTCTTACGAATTAGAATAAGCTCTTCCTTGGGATGCAACAGCTTTCACCTTCTCTATTTTTCTAGACAATAGATGCTTAGTCAGCAAATCCATCTGTGTTTTTAAATATGCCATTTCCTAGTCATGTTATTCCTCCTTCTTGTATTTCTCTATAGTCATACTACCAAAAATAGTAGGGATTGCTACCACAGAATCCCTAGTATTCCAAGATCTACTCTGTTTGGTCATCCGATTAAGCATCTCTGAGGCCTCTAGAAAAGTAAGGTCAACAAATGATCCCCTGTAGCATTATCCATGACTAGCTTCGTAATTGATTTAAAATCACAATAAAGAGTCTCTATCAAATAAATATCCATCATGTTATGGATCGGCATTGCATCAGGTTTTTTTTAAACATCCCCCAGGTCTCATGAAGAGCTTCAGTGGGAAGCTGTCAAAAGTTACTGATTTCATCCCTCAACTGTACTCTTTTGGAGGGTGGAAAGAAACTTTCGAGGAAAACCTATTTCAAAAGCCTCCAGTTAGTTATAGAGTTAGGAGTTAGTTCATTTAGCCATAGTGTCGCCTCCCAAGACAGAGGCAATGGAAATAAACGTAGGCGGATAGCATTATGACCCATTCTGTATTATCAAAAGACTTGAAAATGGTGACAAAATTCACCAAATGTATGTTTGGATCATCTTCAGGAAGACCACCAAACAACCGCTTAAGATGAAGGAGTTGAATCATCGTACTAGTAATATTGAATTTAGCTCCTGGTGCTAGAGGTAGAGCAATGATAGCTCCAATTGCACCGACTCCATCCATTCTATCTTTGTTGTTATTTAGATCAAAATCACTAGTTGACACTCTTGTTTTACCATAAAGGGGTGATTTCTATTTACATTCTGATTTAATAGTACAGCCACATTCTTTGTATGCCTTGGGTTAATAGGATCTAACAAGTCGTCATCACCTAAATCATCATTATCATTAGTATTAGGATAGTGAGCCTGCTGTCCATCACTCTGCTAATTTAGTTGAGCTCTAGCTAGAGCGGCTAGTCATTCAGCATCTTAAGGGTCTGTCATTCTACCAAATAACTATAACTCCAGATGTATTGGTAATAATGGTGCACACTATCTCCTTGTACATGGTATACACAATAACTCTCTTGCATAAAACAAAAACAACAAACAAAAGTAAAATTTGGGAAACTTGACCAAAGATCAATTAACAAACACAAACTTAATTGACAACCGTATTCCCAGAAAACGGCACCAAAATTTTATATGCCCAAATTACAACTTTCTTATGAAATTATAAGCAGTCGTTGTCAAATAAAGAACCCAACTGGGTTGGGTGTTGAATCCCACACGGAATACTATATTCACTAAGTATTATGACTATTATTAGACTTTTGATCTAACATTCCTGAGTAAACATAGGGTTTTGATGTGCTAATAATGTTTTTTTATTCTTGTATCACGCAGCGGTCCAGCTAATGAGAGTTAATACAAGTGTAATTTCAATGAAAATAAGTTAACTAGAGTTATGCTCACCAAGATGTTCAAATGGTTAGGGTTGTGAACTTGTGCTTGAATTCTAACTTATAATTTCAATTGCAAGAAGTATTGAAATCTAAGAATTACTCACTTGTTTCTCAACCTAATGGGTGTTTTACTCTTTTATTCTTTCAAACTTAAAGAATCCATGTATCACTCAATAGAACACTCATGAGGGTTGATCCCGTTAGGGCATCAACCCTTGCTCCAAAGGGTAAACCTACGAATT
Source organism: Capsicum annuum (assembly GCF_002878395.1). Lineage (NCBI taxonomy): Eukaryota > Viridiplantae > Streptophyta > Magnoliopsida > Solanales > Solanaceae > Capsicum > Capsicum annuum. The sequence continues at coordinate 98,825,102 of NC_061115.1, forward strand.
TTATGTTAATCACCTCTTTTCCCAACATCAACTTTCTTGTTAGACAAGTGGTGTTCATAGGCTCAATTCTCAAGTTTACAACCAAGAGATATCATTATAATGAAGAGAGATTCATACAATTTAGATAGATGATAGGAATCAAATAGATTCATAACCCTAAATAGTTCTCTACATTAAGGCTCCCAAAACCCTAGCTATGGGAGTTTAGCTACTCATCTCCATATAAGATATCAAAGATATATTGATGTTCATAAATAACTTCAAGAGAGTACTTACAAAAGTTACAATATTGTTCTTCTCAATCTTCAATGAAAAAAAATAGAGAAAAATAATCAGATCTTAATTTCTATCTTCCAACCTCAAGGAAAAGTGTTACACAGCTCTCAATAGAGAAGAAATTAAGAAACTACTATCAAAAGATGCAGAATAAACACTAATACTTGGTATTTATATATTTCCAGAATTGGGATTTTAAAATTTGATCTCGAAGTTGCTGCTTCTTACTCGATAGGTCAAGCGATGATTCATCGTTGAGGTGATGGTCCATCACCTAGACTGTCGCTGGAGCTCCAGTGATTCTATGTTCTATTTTTGGGCGACGGATAGGGCGACGATTCTTTTTAATATCGCTAGTACATCGTATGACTTCCAATGGTCCTACATTCTGTTTCCTAGGAATAATTTACGCTGATGGTCCATCGCCTGGACCATCGCAAGACTTCCACTAGTCTTGAATTTTGTTTTCTAGTGATGGTTTAGGCCCATCGCCTAAGTCGTCGCTGATTATTTTTCTTTTATTTTTTCCAGTTTATCCAAGTTATTCTTCATACTCAGTTCTTATCCTAAAAACACTAAAACACCATGTTAAATATGGCAATCGTTTCTTGAAAACACACAATTATCCTAAAAAAAAAGCTTAAAATATTATGTCAAAAGTCGTAAGATTAGTTAGGCTTAAGGATGCCTAAAGTTGCCAAAAGTACTATTGGATGTTTGGTGTAGAGACTTGGAGTTTGAGGTTGGGGATAAGGTTTTTCTCAAGTTATCTCCCATGAATGCAGTAATACGGTTTGATAAGAAAGGAAAGCTCGATCCTTGGTATGTTTGTCCTTATGAGGTTTTGCAAAGAGTTGTTAATATTTCGTATGAGTTAGAGTTGCCTTCTATATTGAGCTTGGTTCATTCGATCTTGTATGTTTTTATGTTAAATATGTACATTATTGATCCTGCTTTGGTTGTCCTTTGGAAGGATTGGGTATTACAGATTCTCTATCTTATGAGGAAATCCCAGTTAAGATCTTGGATATGTATTCATCATTTGAGGACCAAGGATGTCGCCTCGATTAAGGTTCTATGGCGGAACTTCAAGGTGAAAGAGGCTACTTAGGAAGTAAAGGAGGAGATGAAGCCTAAATAGGCATTAATATTTTTCTGTTTTTGTTAGCAAATTTTGTAAAAGATTGGGAATATATTTAATAATGCAAATGACTCATACTTGTGGTTACGCATACCTTGTTTATCATTTGGGGATGAATGTTCTTAGTGGGAGATACTATAATACCCTGGATTTTGACCCTTAGAAAATTTCCTAGAGTTCTAGTCTCTAGGCCTAATACGATGAATGGGAATGAACCATATAACAGATAGAATGGTATTGTCTAGTCATATGCTGACCAGTATAGGTTGGTGGGATGGATTTTTGTTATTATAATTAATACGACTTAGGGGTATGAGTTGTATTGGTGGCTATAAGTCATTTGGCTCCTTAACTTAATGTTAGACTAGGTTACTTATATTGGATCTGAATATGAGTGGTTCAACATGAGCTAAAAGGCAGGGTACGAGTCATACCATGGACTCATATAGTGGGTATTATCTAAATCTTCATTGGGTTTGATTTGCCAGGTGTATAGATGAAGGGTATGGATCATATCCTTTAGATACGACTTGCTTGGATGAGTCGTATACTAGACAGTGTTGGATCTAAAGGTTGAGGATAGGACACGAGTAAAGGGTAACAATCGTATTGAAGGGTATGACTCGTGAGGGTCAGTTGTACCTCGGTGATGGGATTTTGGTACAACTTAATTGGGAGTATTCTAGATATTTTCCTACTTATCCTAATAAGGCCCAACAACTTCTAACCTTCTTGGGAGGTTATTTACCCTATTATTCATTTTATTAACACATAGAAACTATTTTAGAACACACTATAATTATCTCAAAAGCCTTTGGGCAAGGAAAGCTAGGGTTTTAGAAGGATAAATTTGGGGCTTGTCTTGGTGATCTCTTTCTATCATTAGATTTGTTTAAGGCATGTTCTCTTTCCTTATTGTTATTTCTGACTAGAAGCATGGTTTTTATAAATGTTTTCATGACTTTATTTATTGTATAATTTGGGTTTTAAAATATGAATTGGGGTTTTGATATTAAATGGTTGGTTATGGTTTTCTATGGTTTTAATTATGCTTTATGTGCAATAATGGTGGTTTTGGATAATTGGATTGCATGGGAATGGTTTAATTGTAATTGGAATTGGTTTTGGTTATATTATGCCCCTAATGTGTTTGACAAAATGCCTATAATAATGTTTTTATTGCATATTTTAATGGAACTCTTGTTTGTTTTAAAACTTGGTAAAATAATTATGCATGGTTTAAATGGCTTGGAAAGGTAAATGGCTTAATAGTTATGCTTGCGGGGTACATGGAATTCCCAAATGGTTTATTGTAAATGGAAAGGCACTTGGAATTCCCCTTAAACCTATATATGGTTGGCTAATTTGTTGACTTATATATGCCTATATAATATGTTAGTTATTTGAATCTAAAAGATAAGTTGACTTCAGCTCCATTCATGACTCCACCTTAGGGTACCAAGGGTTTTATAGTCTATTTTGATCCATTCTAAGTTTGTTTGGGTTGTCTTTTGATGCATCATGGTAAGGTGGTTGCTTATTCCCCTAGATAGTTGAAGGTTCATGAGAAGAACTATCTGACTCATAACTTGGAGTTGTTAGTCGTGGTGTTCGCATTGAAAATTTGGTGTCACTATTTGTATGGGGGCTATGTTGATATCTCTTTTGATCATAAGAGCCTATAGTTTGTATTTACTAGCTCAATCTAAGGAAAAAATATTTCTTAAGTTTTTGAATAACTATGATATGAGTCTTCACTATCACCCAGGAAAAGCTAATATAGTTACTGATGCTCTTAACAGGTTATCCATGGGGAGTCTGGCTCATGTGGATTAGGATAAGTGGGAATTGGTGAAGTATATTCACCATTTATCTAATGTTGGATTTTATCTCTTGGGCTCGTAGAATGGTGGTGTGTTTGTGCAGTAAGTGGGTCAATCATCTCTTGGTTCAAAAACAAAAGAGAAACAGGTATTGGATCCTCTCTTGATGAAGATCAAGGATGATGTGGCAAAGCAAAAAGTGATAGCTTTTAAGATAGGTGGTGATGGTATCTTTAGGTACCAAGGGAGGTTATGTATTCCCTATTTTGATGGATTATAAGGTAAGATTTTTGTCGAGGCTCATAAATCACGGTATATTGTTCATACCGGTATAACAAAGATGTACCATGATGTCAAATAGATGTATTGGTGGAACAATATAAAATAGGATGTAGCCAACTTTATGGCTAAGTATATGGTGTGTTAGCAAGTAAAAGTGGAGCACATGAGGCTGGGTGGGCTGCTTCAAGAGATAGAATTACCTGTATGTAAATAGAAGATAATTAGTATGGATTTTGTACCGGCCTTTCATGGTCTCACAATTAGTGTGACTCCATTTGGGTCATCGTAGATGGGATGAACAAGTTTGCTTACTTCTTGCTCATTAGTACTACTTATTCTGTGGAGGACTATGCGAAGATTTTCCTTCATGAAACTATAAAATTCCATGGCACTAGTCTCGCTTATTTTGGATTGTGGTACCCAGTTTTCATCACATTTTTGTCTCTCTTTGCTATGTGGTTTGAGGACTAAAGTGAGTCTTAGTGTGGCTTTTTACCCATAGTTTGATAGGCAAGCCAAAAGGGCTATTCAGACTTTGGAGGATATGTTGTGAGCCTCTATGATTGATTATGGTGGTCGTTCATTTGACCATTTACCTTTGATTTAATTTGCTTACAACATTAGTTACCATTATAGATTGGTATGGTGTTATTTGAGGCATTGTACTGCAGGAGGTATAGGTCTCCTATTGGGTGGTTCAAGGTTTGTGAAGTGGAAATGTTTAGCCCGGATTTAGTTCACCAAACTATGCAAAGTTGAAGGTGATTCACGATAGGCTTAAGACCGCACAAAGATGCCAAAAGTCCTATATGGATGTGAGGTGAAGGGACTTGGAATTTGAGGTTAGATATTGAGTATTCTTGAAGGTATATCCCATGAAGGAAGTGATGCAATTTTTGTAGAAGGGGAGGCTCAGTCCCTAATATGTTGGCCCGTATATGTTTAGATAGGTTGGTAATGTTTATTATGAGTTGGATTTGCCCCCTAGCATGAGTTCCATTCATCTGATATTCCATTTGTTCATGTTGTACAAATGTGTGGATGATCCTTCATTGGTTGTCCATTTGGAGGACATTGGTATTTCAGATTCTTCATCCTATGAGGAGGTCCTACTGAGGATCTAGGATTGGAAATTTTGTGGGTTGCAAAGGAAAGTGGTGGCTTCGGTGAAGATTCTGTGGCGGAACCAAAATTGTAAGAAAGCTTTATGAGAAAATAAGGAGGACATGAAGTCCAAGTATCCGTTCTATTGCTGATTTTGGCAAATCATGCTTGAGGTATGTGTTAGTTCTTGACATCTCTATTTTCTATACCTTTGATGATGGTGGATTGTGAATCTTTGGGTGTGTGTTTTATGTATTATACGTGAGAGTTGAGATGTTTGGGGTTAAATCGTTCTTATAGTTCCTTGTCCAATCATTCAAGGGAGAATGATCCTAAGTGGGGGAGAATAAAACACCCCAAACTTTGTCCCTTGTACAATTTCCGGAGTGTTAAACCTTTTATGTATCATATGACTTATGCCATACGACTCGTATGTTATGGATACAGGTCTGAGACCCAAGTCATATTTTGGTCAGTGTCACATTGGCCAAGTTTTGTTCTTGGTATAAAAATACATCAACCGAGTCATATGATCACAATACGAGAAGTATAGTTCCAAACCTTTGTTGTCCAGTGTCTAACCTTGATGTTATCCCTAGGGTACGGTTTGAGGGTACTAGTCATATGGTTGGGGTATGAGTTAAGATAAAGAGTCACATGTTAGACAGAATGTGATGTCCAATATTTTTATAAAGGTACAAGTGGAGGGTACCACTCGTATTATGTGAATACAAGTGGAGAGACCAAACTGTACCCTCCTGCGAGTCTTTTACTACTTTTTAGCTGAGGGTACTTTAGACATTTTTCACCCCAAGACCTTAAGACCCCATATTTTATAACACTATTCGGTCCCTCATTATTCACTTTAGAAGACCATAAACACTTTCAACACTCTCTAAAAACCTCTCAAGAAGATTGGGCAAGGGTTTGATCAAGGGGGTCATCTAGAGTCTTAAGGTTCGAAATCTCTCCATAAATCTTCATAATTCAGGCATGACTCTTCCTTCATTGTAAGTTCATGAAAATAATTTGTTTAAAGATTTTTTTATGACTCATTAATGGTGGTTTTGAAATCAAATGTTGAGGGTTTTGTTGCATATTGTTGAGTATTGTTTGCTCTTGGTTTAAATTCTGAATATACATATTTTAATTATGGTTTTGTACGTGTGGATTCTTTGTAATTGTGGTTTAACAATTGGGTCATTTTTAACCCTAAATATTTTTTACTTTGGTTTTGGTCTTGGTAATAGTATGTGCTCAACTAGTTTGTGAAAATACCTATGAGAAAAATCCTATCATATGATGTCTTGTGTTTTGAACTAATACTTGGCATAAGGAAGTTAATGAATGATCAATGGTTTATGGAGGTCTTACTGACCATAAATTGAATTAAAGTGTGATTTGAACTAAGGCATTGGCCTATTGATGTAAATGGTTGGTAAATGGTTTCATGAAGGCCGTGTTGGCTATATATTGATTTAAATAGAAACCTTGGTAGTTTAATCGGCTAAATGGGTTTGATAACCTACACATTTAATTGAATTTATGTCTTTTTTAAACAATGGGTCAAGTCCCAAAATGAACAATTGGTTAATAATGGTAATAGCATGTGTTGTACGCTTTCAAGTGGTGTTTGTATGACAATACCAATGGGATGCCTCTATAAGTAATTGGACTAATGGTTGTGTGTATGTGTAAAGAATGTTTTAATTGTGATTTAAAGTGGAATTTATAGGCTGGCAATAAATGTGGAGTCCAAAGGACTAATGCGGGAAACTGCACTAGCCGATGCGGGTGTCTATATGACTAGGACGTTCAAGTTCTCTAAATGAATATATGAATGGGAGGTTCGAGTCCCTCATATTGCATATATTGGTACTTAAGTCACCTTGATTATGCCAGGAGCTTTGAGTCCCCAATAAAGGCATATACATATATGGATATTCTGTTATTCATGTCGTTACACGGACTGGGTCCTTCCAACTAGGGGAGAGCTGGGCCCATATATCCCGTAGGTGCCTTGTTCTATGATGGTTATTCTACATATCCAATGTTAAGGTTTTTAGAAATTGATACTAAGCCTTTTTTCCTATCCCAGCATGATATATATAGGTATGTATGATTCCATATGATGATTTATCTTGATTTTAATGGTGGCATTATTTTATTCTTTTATCCTTGAGTTACATGCTAGCGCTCAAATCTCTAACCGTCTCCAGATGTTGTATCCCCATGCGATGCAGGTCTTAGAGTTTCTTCTTCCTTTCCTATGCAGTGACCAAGTGTTTGAGTTAGCTCATGATTTAACGTTTAAATGGTGATCTTCCATATTTCATAAGGCATTCATTTTAGAGTCCTTACATATGATGTTTCAGACTTTGTTTAGGCTTGTTTTGGCTATGGTCGGGGGCATGTCTCGATCGGATACTCTTTGGATTTGATTAGAGGCTTTGTCAGATTACTATTGGTATGGGCATTGTCTGTGGTGGTATTAGATTTAATATTGGTATTGGCATTGATGTCGATACCTGATATTGTTGGTTATGTTCACTCTTTGATGTCTTTATATAACTAAACTCGTATCATGTAATATGTTTAGGATTCATTCAAATTTGAGGTTGTTGTGTTGGCTAGGTTAGGTGGAGGAGGTGATCTCTGGTCCACATGGGACTTGGGATGCCCATCATGGTTAGGCCCTAGTTTAGGCCGAGAAATATAACTAGGGACATACCTAGGGAACAATAGATATCTATCGTACTCTAATTGGATAGTTCTGGTATGGGACCTCGATACTCTTTGGTAGGTTGGCACCAGTGAAGACCGAGGCACTCAATGATGTAACTAGGGTACACTTGTACCCTGTTTAGTCTTGGTCAGTGCGTCAATGGTGGGTGGGACACCACTCACAGCCTTCAGTAATACTTTTTTAAAGGTATAATCAAGTTCTATATCTTTCTTCTTCTTCTCTCCCTTACTTCTCTACTTTTTTTCCTCTATTCTATCCTCCTCTTCTTATAGGGCTACAAATCAAACTCCATTTCCTCAATCTCTTAATCATCAGCCTCAACGACCAAAGCCCTGTTATTAAAACTTGGGACCATAAAGTCCACATCAATAGCTAGCTCCACCAAGAATGGCATAATAGGTGCTGGAGGAGGTACAGCAAGGATGGTCCACTCAGTAAGCTCCCTAACTGCTTATTTTAAAGAGACCAAGATAGTGTTAATGGTTCTTATATCAGGATCTTGCACCTTCTCTACCCTACCAATATTAGGCTCTCAAATATGTAAAAATAGGTCTAAACCACCCATATAGCTGTCTTAATCTCATCATCTACGAAGGTTTTTACCTCTAGATCTTACTTCTTAATCCCAACATCACTCCAGATCTACGTCATCAAGATCTACTCCAACTGAGTAGTAGGGATCAATGTATATTTAGTAGGAGCATATGGGTGGGCAGCAAGGGTGATATGCCCAGCTAGGAAGAGGATGAAGTAGCACAACTTTAGATGTTGAGATCTCACTGTTTGAGGTATCCCTCACTACATCAGTTATCTCATCACCCCAGGATGAAGTTTTTGAGTTCCTTAAATCCCTTATTAAAGCCATGTCTACAATATTTATAGGCTGGATGAAGCTATCTATTACATATATAGTCGACATATGTCAATTACTAACCATCTGAGCGATGAGATAGGGGAATGGTAATGTGGTGATGAACTACAACACCTTGTCTTAGATATCCTCTACAATGATTAACGAGATGTTCATCTCTAAGTCAGCAATATAAGCAGCTACCAGAATGGCATTGGTCATATCCAATGTGTTATCATTTATTGTGGGTGAAATGTGATACCTCACCAATGACCACTAAGAATTGGCAAAAAATTTCAGTGTATGCTTATATACTATTGCCCGGTTGACCAATGAGGCATTTTATCCTTTTTTACAATTTGGTCTACCAACCACCTATAGTGCAACAATCTGTTCTCCATGCTTAACTTTTTCACCCTTTTCAAATCATTGATCCAAAAATCATATTCTTGAGTCTCATCAACCAGCTTAAAAGTGTTTCCAAATAAGGCATTAGAGATTGGTTTCCAAAAATCATATTTCTTGAGTCTCATATCAAGTCAAGGCTGCTTTCTCATGTCTGTATACTTGCTCATGAGTTATTTTCCTAAAAATTGTTGCATCATTAGCATAGAAATCCCTCACCAACTATGGCTAGTAGTTTCTGAGAGTTACAGCCATCCACCCCAACCTATACCACTCCAATTCCTGCACTAACTTTGGGATTTTCTATAGAGATTCTAGCAAAATATGGGGCTCTTTTTGTATATTCCTCTTTTTTTCCACTATCAGACATGAGACACCGTGAATATAGTAATCTTGAGAGTTTTTCACTATCCGTTGTCTCAGGTAAACTCCTTTTTGAAGTGGGGAAGCAACAATACCCTTGGAGGATTTAGGGTTAGATTCTTCCTCTCCTCTGAGGAACTCATCTCCTCATCATTATCACTCATGTCTTTCTTTCAAATTCAAGCACATAAGGAGGGAATGTGTTTGAAATCTAGGAGTAGCTTGATTAGATAAATTAGATATAATTTTTGTACTCTTTTGATTGATTGAAGTTGCAGAAGTATTTAAATGGGTTTAAAATGGTATTGGGAATCAGGTAGAGGGTATTAGGATTATTTTCCAGGTCAAGTTGTGTTGGGTCTAAGTTGTCATTTAAAATAGAAGACCCAACAGATGACTTATACCTATGATTGTGGAAACCAACCACGATCGTTATTCTTTCACGTACTAAAAGGTGTTAAGGAAAATTACCGAAGAACCTACAAAATTTTAGGATAATCGCAACATGTAAACATGATTATTCCTTAACATCATAGGTTCAATGTCTGGAATGGTGGTTTTCAAGATTTTGATTAGATGATTGGCACCACAATCATCATATATAGGTATTATCGTGATGACTAATCATAGAACAACTCCTAAATTTCATCCTTTAGGACTTTAGTGGATTGTGTGCAGATGACTGAACCAACAATCATAGGATCTCCCTACGATTGTGCAATTCTATTGTAAGTTCATTGCTGAGTCCTATTCTATACTTTCTTTACTGCCAATCCATATACAAGTAAGACACGTTACCCTATAAATTTAGTATGTACAAAATCACGAGTTGTCTCCCAAGAAGTACTTGATTAACATCGCAAAACGATGTGGATAAGTTGGTTACTCAAATTTCTCTAACAAGCCCATGGGTTGCCTCTCATGAAGCACTTGATTTAACATCAGGGAATGAATCTGGTGTGATTGAAACCTTAGGCACCTTCTAAATGCACATCATATACTACCTACATTTCCTCTATGGACCTAAGATAGTGTTTTACCAGTTGGCTATTCATCTTAAACCTTTGGACGTCCTTAATGTCCAACTCAAGTGCACCATAGGGAGCAGTTTAGTCATGATACAACCCTCTAAATATTGACCTAAACTTACATAAAAATGACTTCATCTTAGGCTCAAAAATAAATACCATATCACATGCAATGAATTCTCTTTTCTCAATCTTGCAATTATGGTATAGCTTAATCCTCTCCTTGTACAAAGCTGATCATTTATAAGAATAGAGATGAAATTTATTTATCTCATTAATCTACTTTAGTTGTATTTAGTCCTATTATTCCACTCATGATTTAGCTTTTTCAAAGCCAATAATGTCATTTACTCAAGATCAAAGGGAAAATATATAACACCCTGGGTTTTGTCCCTTAGAAAATTTCCTAGAATTCTAGTCTCTGGACCAATTATGAATCATGGAGATTAGCTGTACAATAGGGTACAAATGGTATGGTCCAGTCATATGCTAACCGATATTAGTTGGTGGGATGGATTTTGGTTACTGGAATAGATAGGATTTAGGGGTACGAGTTAAGTTGGTGGGTATGGATCATTTGGTTCCTTAACTTAATCTTATACTTGTTTACTTATGTTGGATCTGAGTATGAGGGGATTACTATGAGCTGTAAGCCAGGATATGAGTCATACCATGGACTTGTATAGTGGCAATGTCTAAATCTTTCTTGGGTTTAATCTGCCAGGGGTACGGATGAAGGGTATGGATCATATGCTTCGTATACAACTTGGTTGTATAAGTCATATGCTTGATAGTGTTGGATCCAGAGGTTGAGGATAGGATACGAGTAGAGGGTACCAATCCTATTGAAGGGTACGACTCTTAAGGGTCAGTCGTACCCCTGTGATGGGGTTTTGCTGCAACTTAAGTGGGGGTATTCTAGACATTTCCTGACTTATCCTAATAAGGTCCCACTACTTATAACCTACTTGGAGGATATTTACCCTATTATTCCATTCATTAACACTTAGAAAATCATCTAAAACACTCTATAATTCTCTCAAAAGCTTTTGGCTAGGGTTTCAGCTAGATGATTTATTTGGGGCTTGTCCTGGTGATTTCTTTCCATCATTATTTTAGTTTAAGGCATGTTCTCTTCGCTCATTGTTAATTCTAACAAGAAGCATGATTTTATGAATGTTTTCATGACTTTAATGATTGTATGATTTTGATTTTCAAATATGAATTGGGGATTTTCATATTAAATAGTTGTTTATGGTTTTCTGTGGTTTTAATTATGCTTTACATGCAATAATGGTGGTTTTGGATAATAGGATAGCATGGGAGTGGTTTAATTTTAATTGGAATTGGTTTTCGTTTTATTATGCCCCCAATGTGTTTGACAAAATGCCTATAATAATGTTTTCATTGCATTAAGTATCTTTTATGGAACTCTTGCTTGTTTTAAAACTTGGTAAAGGAATTATTCATAGTTTAAATGGCTTGAAAAGATAAATGACAAAATGGTTATGCTTATGGGGTACATGGAATCCCCCAAGTGGTTTAATATAGTAAATAAAAGAGTACTTAGAAGTCCCCTTAAACCTATATATGGTTGGTTATGGATAGTACTTGCACAAATGGTCAGTATGATGATACCACCACTAAATGGCCTTGGTCAATAAATGGTAAATGGATTGATTGGTTTCTTGGTAATGGTTTTAATTGGGCAATAGTGGCAGAATATGTAGCAAAGCTATGAAAGGTGGAGGTCCCAGGGAGACCAAAACTTGAAACTCATATTTGCCAATTTTAATTGGTCTTGGTGACCATATGCATAATATCACACTATATTTTGAGGGATGTACTATTCATCCCAGGCTTTCTTCCTTATCGTGCGGCTACACACATTGGGTCCCTTTCAGCATGGAGAGCTGAACCGATATTACCTGTGGACAGTTTAGGATAGCAAAGCCACACAATGCAGGTTTTTAAATACGTGCTAAACCTGGTCGCCTTTCCCGTCATAGTTGTTATGTATATATGTATATATATATATATATATTTGTGTATGGTTGTGTGCATATGAAGGGTTTTACTTAGCCTTATAAATGGCATTATTTTATACTTATCATGAAATCATGCTAGGGTTCACCCACTAATTCGTCTACTGGCAGCTCTATACTCACGCTATGCAGGAACCAACCATTCTACTCCTCTTTAATAGTGATTGACTTGGGGATCAATATTTGGACTGAAGTGGTGAGCTTCCATCCTTTTGGAAGGCTTCATTTCATGTTATAGATATTTTTAGGCACTTTAATTTTATTTTGGATATTGGTTTTAGCCATGGTTGGGGGCATGTTCCAATTGGATTTTGGTAATATTTTGGTTAGAGGCTTTGTAGTATTGTTAGGGGTTGGAATGGGCGGGGTCAGTATTGGTTTCAGCCTTAGTATTGGTATTAACACTGGGGCAAACACTAGTCTATGGGATTTTTGGTTGTTCTATTGTATTTTATTTTGGAATTAATTATATCATATTTTGTAACTTATTTGGTTATGGCCTAGTTTATGGCCTTTGGAATGGTTTGTTACAGTTGGGTAGTTTGTGTGGGATGGTTGGACTCGGTTGGGCTAATCATAGTTGTGATCCTATCCAGAGTCTTCATGTGAGCTATTACACTATCTCGTTATATGCTCAAAATTCAGCACACTCAGGGTAGGCGACTGGAGGTTGGGTTAGGTCTTGTCAAGTTGGTATCAAATCCTAGGTTCATGGCCAATTAGAAGTCTGCAAAGCCATGTCGAGTAGAGTCTCTTTAGGGGTGTGTAGCACACCATACTCATAAGGGAGAGGCTACAAGGTATTTAGGTATGTCTTACTTTCTTGGTATTCAATTTTCAAGCTTGGAGTCTCAGTCCTGGAATCTTCTCTAATCCTTGTTTGTTCTTCTTCTGGATCATGCCTCATAGAACTGGAACACAAGGAAATTTTTCTATCCCATTTGGGGGTAATGTTGTAGAGGTCCATCTTATTTCTAGGGTTTATCTTTGATCTCACGATCCTATCCCTGATAGTTCTAGATTTTCATTGGTTGATACTAGTCCTCCTCAAGGCAAGGTGACTAATGGGGAATTCCATTAGTCTATTCATGTTATTTCTCAGATGGTCGCTGCTTAGGCTAGTGGGGTGAGATTGGTGCTTTATCTGCTGAGTCCACAAGGGTTATCCAATTTTTGATGATAGGTCCTTTCACTTTTTTTAGAGTAAAGGTAGAGAAGGATCCATAAAGCTTCTTGGATAAAGTAGAAAAGATATTTTGGCTGATGCAAGCTACCAATATGAATGGGGTAAACTTAGCAGCTTATCAGCTCAAAGAGGTTGCATATCAATGGTATGAAGAGTGAGAAAGGGATAGGGGTGATATGGAAGAATCAGTCTTGGGGGATACTTTTTCTAATGCCTTCTTAGATCGTTTATTTCCCCAAGAGTTGAGGAAAGAAACGATGGAGGAGTTTGTAAACCTCAAGTAGGGAAAGATATCTATCAAGGAATGTGCATTAAAGTTTCAACAATTGTCAAGGTATGCTCCTCATTTAGTGGATAACATATAGGCAAGAATGATGAAGTTTTCTTCTTGGTTTAATTGATATTTGATTTTGGAGAGCAAGAGTGTCTTGCTGATTAACGATATGGATATATTTAGGTTGATTGTTCATATGTAGCATGTAGAGGATGAGAAGAGGAAACACGTAGATTTTATAGATAGATAGGGTAAGAGGAGTAGGTTTTCTGACTAGGGAGGTGCTCAGTCTCAGGGTAGTCGGGATAATGGAAAATGGCAGAAGAAAAAAGTAAGAGAGTTTTGGTTCCTTCTCTTCTGTTAGTGCTTCATACTAGTCGAGCGATAGGCATCATCAGGGTGGTGACAATTTTCGAGCATAGGATGCCCAATCTCAGGCAAGCAGAGGTCAGTCAGTTTTTGTAAGTTTTTCATCGATAGTTGCTCCTTTGACTAAGTTAACTAAGAAGAAGGTCAAGTTTTCTTAGTCGTATTCTTGTGAATGGAGTTTTAAGAAGTTGAAGAATAAGTTAACTTCAGCTCCAGTTCTGACTTTGCCAAAAGACAATGATGGGTTCGTGGTTTATTATGATGCATCTCGGGTAGGGCTTTGTTGTGTGTTGATGCAGCATTACAAGGTGATTGCCTATGCTTCCAGGCAGTTGAAGGTACATGAGAGGAACTATCCTACTCATGATTTAGAGCTGGTGGAGGTTGTTTTTTCTTTAAAAATATGATGGTATTATTTGTATGGTGTACACATGGATATCTTTTCTTATCATAAGAGTCTACAGTATGTGTTCACTCAGAAGGAGCTTAATCTTAGGCAGAGTAAATGGCTTAAGCTTCTCGAGGACAATGATATGAGTCTTCACTTCAACCCAGGTAAAGGTAACGTGGTTGATTATGCTCTTAGAAGGTTATCCATGGGGAGTTTGGTTCATGTGGAGAAAGAAAAGTGGGAATTGGTAAAGGATACTCACCGCTTGGCTAATCTTTGAGTTTACATCTTGGACTCCAAGGATGGTGGTGTGATGTTTTAAGAAGTCGTACAATCATCTCTTAGTGCAGAGATTAAAGAGAAGCAAGTTCTAGATCCTATCTTGATGAAAATCAAGAGTGATATTGGTGGGTAAAAAGTAGTGGTGTTAGAGATTAGTGGTGATGGTACTTTATGGTAACAGTGGAGGTAGTTTGTTCCTGATGTTAATGGATTATGACAAAGGATTTTGGCTGAGGCATATGAATCATATATTAGTTGAATGGAATGAAAGGGGATGTGGCTGATTTTGTGGCCAAATTCATGGTGTGTCAGCAAGTTAAGGTTAAGAATATGAGGTCAGGAGGGTTGTATCAAGAAATTAATTTGCCCAAATGGAAATGGGAAGTAATCAATATGGACTTTATTACCGATGTTTCTCGGTCTCGGAATCAATAAAATTTGATTTGGGTCATTATGGATAGGATGACTAAGTTTGCCCACTTTTTCCTTGCACGAACTACTTTCTCAGTGGAGGATTATGCACAGTTGTATCTTTAGTAGATTGTGAAGCTTCATGGGGTGCCTGTTTTGATTATTGATAATCATGGAATGAGGTTTACATCTCACTTTTGGTGTTCTTTCCATAAAGGGTTGAGGACTAAAGTTAGTCTAAGTACTACTTTCCACTCGCAGATGGATGGGCAAGCGAAGAGACCTATTTAGACATTGGAGGATCTGCTTTGGGCTTATGTGGTTGATTATGGTGGATGTTGGGTTGACCATCTACCTTTGGTGGAGTTTGCTTACAACAATAGCTAACATTCTAGTATTGGTATGGCCCCTTTTTAAGGCATTGTATTGTAGGAGGTATAGATATCCTATTGGTTGGTTCGAGCATAGGTAGGAGGACATGTTTGGTCCCGACTTAGTTTACAAGGCTATGGAGGAGGAGAAGGTGATTCAAAATAGGCTTAAGGATACCTAAAGTCACCAAAAGTCCTATGCGGATGTTAGGCATAGAGACTTGGAGTTTGAGGCTGGGGATAGGGTTTTTCTTAAAGTATCTCTAATAAAAAGAGTAATGTGGTTTACCAAGAAGGAGAAGCTGAGTCCCTGGTATGTTGGTCCTTATGTGATTTTGTGAAGAGTTGGTAATGTTTCTTATGAGATGGAGTTGCCTTCTAGCTTGATCTTGGTTCATCCAGTCTTTCATGTTTCCATGTTGAGGATATGCATTAGTGATCCTTCTTCGGTTGTTCCTTTGGAAGGATTGGCTATCAAGGATTCTTTATCTTATGAGAAAATTTTAATTGAGATCTTGGATAGGCAGGTTTGTCGGTTGCGGACCAAGGATGTGGCTTCGGTTAAGGTTCTTTGGTAGAGCCATAAGGTAGAAGAAGCTACATGGGAAGCAGAGGAGGACATGAAGTACAAATATCCACTTTTGTTTTATGCTCCTGGGATTCTTGTGGAAGGTATGTGTCTTCAACACATCTTTATTTTATGAGTAAATTAAAGGAAAGATTAATATCTTTGCCTCTTTGTTTTCAAACTTTGTTAAAGATTGGGCATATATTTGATAATGCAAATAAATTGTGCATGTGGTTACCCTTATCTTTTCCGTTATTTGGGGACGAATATTCCTAATGGGGGAAAATATAACACCCTGCATTTTGACTCTTTGAACATTTTATGGAATTCTGGTCTCTAGACCCAATACTACTCATGGGAGCGAGCCGCATGATGCTGTATGAATGGTATGGTCCTATTGTATGCTGACCATTGTTGGTTAGTGGGATGGATTTTGGTTACTAGAATAGATATGACTTAGGGGTACAAGTCGGATAGGTGGGTATGGATTGTTTGGTTCCTTAACTTAATCTTAGACTTGGTTAATTAGGTTGGATCTTTGTATGAGTGGCTCACTATGAGCTGAAAGCCAGTATACGAGTCGTACCATGGACTCATATGGTGGACAATGTCAAAATTTTCCTTGGGATTTATTTGCCAGGGGTACGGATAAAGGGTACAGATCGTATGCTTCAAATACGACTTGGTTAGATAAGTCATATGCTGGATAGTATTGTGTCTAAAGGTTGAGGTGAGGATACGAGTAGAGAGTACTAATCGTATTGTAGGGTACGACTCGTAAGGTCTTGTCATACCCCTGTGATGGGGTTTTGGTACAACTGAAATGCGGGAATTCTAGATACTTCCACACTTATTCTAATAAGGTCCCACGAGTTTTAACCAACTTAAGAGGCTATTTACCCTATTATTTCTTTCATTAATGCTTAGAAACTCTTCTAAGACACTCCATAAGTATCTCAAAAGCTTTTGGGCAAGGAAAGCTAGGGTTTCAACAAGAGGATTAATTTGGCACTTGTCTTGGTGATTTATTTCCATCATCATCTTGGTTTAAGGCATGTTCTCTTCCCTCATTGTTAATTCTAACTAGAAGCATGGTTTTTATTAATGTCTTCATGACTTCATTGATTATAAGATTTTGGTTTTCAAATATGAATTGGTGGTTTTGATATTAAATGGTTGGTTTCCATGGTTTTAATTATGCTTTATATGCATTAATGGTGGTTTTGGATAATTGGATTTCATGGGCATGGTTTGATAGTAATTGGAATTGGTTTTGGTTATATTATGCAACCAATGTGTTTGACAAAATACCTATAATAATGTTTTCATTCCATTAAGTATTTTTAATGGAACTCTTGCTTGTTTTAAAACTTGATAAAGGAATTATGCATGGTTTAAATGTCTTGGAAAGGTAAATGGCTAAATGGTTATGCTTGTGGGGTACTTGGAATCCCCCAAATGGCTTAATATGGTAAATGGAAAGGCACTTAGAAGTCCCCTTAAACCTATATATGGTTGTCTATGGATAGTACTTGCAAGTATGGTCGGTATGACAATACCACCACTAAATGGCCTTGGTTAATAAATGGTAAATACATTGATTGGTTGGTATGCAATGGTTTTAGTTGGGCAATAATGGTAAGTGTGTAGAAAATCCATAGAAGGTTGACGTCCCGGGGGGACCAAAATTGGAAACTCATAGTTGCCGATGTGAGGTTGGTCTTGGTGACCATGTGTATGATGTCACACTATATTTTGTAGAATGTACTAGTCATCCCAAGTTTTCTTCCCTGGTCATGCGGCTACATGTACTGGGACCCTTTCAGCAGGGGGAGTTGGACCCATATAGCCCGCGGGTAGTTTAGTACGGCAAATCTACAAAACCCAGGTAAAGGTTTTAAATGCATACCAAACCTCGTTCCTTTTCCCGGCATGGTAATATATATATGTATAGTTGTGTGCATATGGATGGTTTTACTCGACTTTCTAAGTGGCATTATTTTATTCTTATCCTTAGATCATGCTAGCATTTACCCGCTAACCCATCTACTTATGGTTGTATACCCATACTATGCTGGAACCGACCGTTCTACTCCCTCTACATAGTGATTGACTCTGGGATCAACATTTGTACTAAAATGGTGAGCTTTCATCCTTACAGAAGGCTCCATTTCATGTTATGGATATTTCTAGGCACTTTAATTTTATTTTGGATATTGGTTTTGTCCATGGTTGGGGGCATGTCCCAACTAAATTTTATTACTTTTTTGGTTAGAGGGTTGTGGTACTGCTATGGGTTGGAATGGGAGGGATCGGTATTAATGTAAGCCTTAGTATTGGTATTGACATTTGGACTGACACCAGTCGAGGGATTGTTGGTTGTTCCATCATATTTTATTTTGGGATTAATTATATCATGTATTGGAATTTATTTGGTTATGGAATGGCTTATGGCCTTTGGAATGGTTTGGTACGGTTGGGCAGTTGGTGTGGAATTATTGGACTCTGTTGGGCTGATCACGGTTTTTATCCTATACTAGAGTGTTCATGTGATCTGTTACACTATCTCGTTATATGCTCGAAATTCAGCCAACTCAGGCTAGGCTGCTGGAGGTTTGGTTGGGTAACGCAGGTGGTCTCCCATCTCGGCTGGACCTAGGACGCCCATTAAGACAAGGCCCCCAGTCGGGTCATGTTAAAATGCGATGCTTTACGAGACACAAGATGATATAGGATCGTACCAATAGGGGTCTTGAATGTGTTCTAGTAGGCCTATAGTTCTTTATCTTATCTTCTCACCCAATTCATCTAATTGGCATTCACAATTTTTCCCAAGATGGACTTTATCTCAAGATTTGACACCTTAACTTGCATACTTGTTTGAGGATAGTAAGGAGTTGTCACTTTATATTTCAAACCATATTTCTCAAGCAAGGATTTGAATAGCTTATTGGAAAAATGTGAGCCTCCATCACTAATTATAACCCTAGGAGTCCCAAATTTTCAAGAATATGTTCTTTTTCAAGAATACAATAAGACTTTTCCCTTCATTGTTTGGAAGCGCTACAGCCTCCACCTATTTCAAAACATATTCAACAGCCACTAAGATATACTCCATACCATGCGAACTCATAAAATGGCCCACAAAGTCAATGCCCTATACATCAAACAACTCAAGCTCCAAAATGGTGGTCAATGGAAGCTCTTGCCCTCATGAGATATTTCATTGCCTTAAGCATTGGTCACATGACTTGGCATATAGTTGTGGTGCATCTTTGTAAATTGAGGGCCAATAGTATCCATATTGCAAGATCTTATGTGCAGCCAGTGCACCACTATGATGATCCCCAACTGGAGAAGAATGAAATCCTCTAAGATACTCATCATCTTAATTTCAGGAATGCATCTCCACACTACTCCATTAGCACAACTTTGAAGAAAATATGGCTCGCCCAAACGAACTTCTTCATATCATGCATAAATTTCTTATGTTTATTGAAATGACATGTCTTTAGGAACCACATAACTCACTAAATAATTTGTAAAATCTGTGAACCATGGAAATATAATCTTGTGATGTGGCTAAAACCTACTCATCCAAAAAGTTGTCATAAACTCAAGATCGTTCTTTAGTTTTAGAACAACTACTTTCTCTAGTCGCGATAGGTGGTAGGACACTTGATTCTCAGTCCCCTTTCAGTCCTTAACCTCAAAGTCAAATTCTTCTAATAGTAGTACCTAAAGAAACAAACTCAGCTCCACATCCTTCTTTTCTATAAGGTAGCTATGAGTTGTGAGGTCAGTATGCACAATGACTTTTGTGCAAAGCAAATAAGACCAAAATTTCTCATAAGCAAACACCAAAGTAAGAAACTCTTGTTTGATCATGGTATAATTTTTTTAAGTAGGTTAAGCGCTTTGCTAGCATAGTAGATGGGATTTAAGATCTTCCCATACCTTTGGCCCAAGATTACACCTAGTGTCACGCCACTAGAATTACATATAATCACAAATAACATAGACTAATTGGTGGACACAATAATAGAGAATGAAATCAACTTCTCTTTCAGGAAATCAAAGGCTTTTAAACAAGCATCATCAAATACAAAATTTCACTTGTTTCTGCAATAGCTTAGACAATGGATTGGAAATCTTAGAGAATTCCTTGATGAATCTTCTATAGAATCTTGCATGCCCTAAAAAGCTATTAATACCCTTTACAAAAATTAGTGGAGGCAACTTCTCAGTGGAACAATCTTTATCTTTTCAACTGCTATTCCTTTCTTTAAAATCTTGTGACCAAGCACTATTCCTTCTTGACAATGAAGTGACATTTCTATAAATTTAAAACCTTGTTAAATTTCTCACATTTCCTTAGAACATTGGTGAGATGTGCCAATCAATCATCGAAAGAGCTAGCAACAATCAAGAGGTTGTTCATGAACACCTTAATAGTATCCTCAACTATGTTATAAAATTTAGTCATCATTAAACGCTAAAAAATTATGGGTGCATTACACAAACCAAAATAAATCCTCTTGAATGCAACATCCCATATGGAAAAGTAAATGTGTTCTTTTCTTGGTCCTCAGGATCAATAAAAATTTGATTATAACTCAAATAACCATAAAGAAAATAATACTAACCTCTACTAATAAGTCATTCTAACATATGATCCATGAAGGTCATAGAAGAGTAATCCCTCTCAATCCATAAATTTAGATTTCTATAGTTTATGCACACACACCAACCCATGACTGGCCTTATTGAAGAAAATATCATTCTTCTCATTAGAAACCACAGTGATTCCCCCCTTTTTGGGCATATATTAGACCAGACTTACCCATTTGCAATTTGAAATTTGATAAACCATACCTATATCCAATAACTTGATGATTTCATCATTTAACACCTCTTCCATAGGTGGGTTAAACTTCTGTCGAGGCTTATACGAGGCATATAGTGTGGCTCAAGTTGGATTTTGTGTAAAAATTTTGGAAAGAATTCCAATGATGTAAGCAATGGACCACCCAATAGCCCTCTTAAACCTCTTTAACACAAAAACTAAAGCCTCTACTTGTCAATATACAAATTTTACTGCAATAATATCCGACAATATATTGTTGTCTCCGAAGATTCATAACATAGATGGGATGGAAGAACTTTTAGCTCCAAAACTAGAGGCTTCTTAATAGGAGGCTGAACTGGTTGGGTCATGTTGTTCTTTAAATTAAGATCTAGCTTCTTTGGTGTATAATTGTATGAACACCTACCCTCAATTGTGCTTGCCATCTTATCATAATCATAATGTCGTCACCCTCAAAATTCACAAAAACTTCTACAAGGGCCTCAATAATAAGTCTTTCTTCAATAGAAGCTACCAAATCATCCTCATCAAATATATCTATCACAAATATCACAAGCATATCCTTTGGTTGTTTCATAGACTAGCATACATTAAAAGTAACCTATTCATTATTAAAGTAAAACCTCCTCAGCTAAGTCTCTATATCAACTAACACATATCCAAAAGTAAGGAAAGGCCTTCCTATGATAATGGAACCTGAAAGTAAACCTTAATATCAAGGATGACAAATACAACTGGAAAGATGAAGGATGCAACCCTCAGTAGAACATCACACAAGATTTCTACTAATTTTTTTACAGTATAGTCTACCATGAGAAGTCTCATCAAAGTTTGTATAGGTGCCTCTAACCCCAACTATTTCTAAATTATTAGTGGCATTAAGTTAATGATAGCACCTGAATCACACAAAGCATTTGCAAAGTTGAAACACCCAATAGTTCATCAAATCGTGAATGCTTCTGGGTCTTTCTTTTTCTCAACCAAAGATCTATAGACTATTGCACTACAATGGTGCACCTTTTCCATAGGCGCAAAACTCATTTTCCACTCCTTAGTCAGCAAATTCTTCATAAACCTTGTGTAACCTTGCACTTGCTCAAGTGCGTCAACTAAAAGGATATTCATCATCAACTCTTTTAGCATAGAAATAAACTTTTGGTACTTCTCCTCTTCGACACTCTTTTTTAATCTTTGCAAAAATTGATGAGGAGGTCTTAGAATAGGAATCAATACTTCTAGGACTTCCTTGCCTTTTCTTTCCTTAGACTCATGATCATCCACATAAGTATTTTTAGGTGAATTCTCATTAACTATTACTTCTTTAGAGCTGGAAACTTTCTCAATATCTACAACTACTGGTTATGCCATATCATCAAAAATCATGGGCATAGGAGGATCAGTGGTTAATTTACCACTCCAAGTAGTAATAGACAAGAAATGACCATCACTCTTTGGGTTTTGGATGGTATTTCTTTGGAGTGTGCCTTGTTGATGCTTATTCAATGCTAAATATCTGACCAAACTATTGCCTAAGCTTCTTGATGGTGGTAGAATATGATTCAACTTTTTGATTCATACCCAAAATATCTCGCTTAATCTTGATAAGGTAGAATTCTATTTTCTATAGACCTTTTACAACCTTTACAGACATGTCCTCCATCCTTGAATTGCTCAAATCTATATCATAATTCCAAAGTCGAACATAAAATACACTCCTATCATTATAGTTGTCTTTTCTTCTCTAATTATGAAGACAATCCCTACTCATATCTTTATATCCATACTTGTTGCAGTTGTTATCTTTGTAGTAGTTCTAACCTTGGTTCCCTTTCCTCAATCTCCTATTGGCTTTTTAGACCTTTATCCCTTGGCCTAGAAACTCGTTACCTCTCTATTAAGATACATTGCCTCCTCCTAAGAGTATGAATCTTCATACCTAGGTGCCTTACTTTATGTATCCACCATATTCACTTTTTTTGTTCCAATTACTGCAAATTGATTAGCAAGAAATCAAATATTAGTCATTAATTGTGCTACCTCTTGAGCGACTGTCTCATCTAGTGCTCATTGTTCTATAGGCTCTCTAATTACACAAGTACCTACGGGTTTGACTTTCTCTCAAGTATGCCAACTTCAGTTGGTTTACATAATCCAATCTAGGATCTCAAAAGCACACTCCCAACATAGACTCATGAATTCCCCATCTTTGATAGTATGTACTATAGCTTAGTGTTAGAATTCAAGGCTTTGTAGAAGATTTATATTTGCTGTAAACTTTAATTGAGTATAACAGTAAATAAAGCCTTGGGTATTATCTAGTGAGTGTGGTATCTGCCGTAATGCTCTGTGCGTAT
The DNA here is from genome assembly GCF_002878395.1 of Capsicum annuum. Classification (NCBI taxonomy): domain Eukaryota; kingdom Viridiplantae; phylum Streptophyta; class Magnoliopsida; order Solanales; family Solanaceae; genus Capsicum; species Capsicum annuum. Next base: position 98,848,238 of record NC_061115.1, read on the forward strand.
TTATATTTATTTTGGATATCTAACATGTTCTCTATAGGCCTATTCACAGAGGAAATTTTGCTGAAGTTTTTTGAAAATCTGAAAAGTTAGCCAAATTTTGAGGCATTGTGATAGGGGTAAAATAAGATAGACGTATATTAAATAATCTTATGCATGTCCATGATAAGTTAAGGAATGGAAGGTAAGCTACAAAATATCATTTGTCGAAAAAGTGATCCAAAGTGTTGGAGATTGTAGCACCGCGAATAATTTTGAATTTAAGTTAAATACTTTAATAAAGTATATCCTTGAATCTATAAAGAGTTACGTGATATGCATATTTTAAGAAAAATTATAATGTATGTAAATATATTTATGGTGGAATTTGTATGGTTGTTGATGATCAGACAAAAGATAAGTGAGTAATTACTTTATTTAATTTCACCATATATGGAGAGTAGGGACACTTGAATTTTTTTTCGAGCATGTTGAGTAAGTGAATTAGCAAAAGGCAGAAAGAAAATTAAAGGGATGTATTATGTTTGGTTTTGGGTGAAAACTAGCATATGTTCTAGTTAGAGAGAAAGAAAGAGAATTCAATATTTAGTTGGAAAGTTAGTTTTGTTGAAATGAGAACCAACTGTAGTACTCCATGCTTTCCTTCTTCAGTGAATTCATGGGAAGATTAAGGTTTTGAGTATCAATAATTCATATAGGTGTGATACATAAAGGATCCAAAAATCTTGACTACTAGAAGTCTTCATTCAAGAATTTTGAAGGGTCCATCAAGAATTAACATTGAGGAGTTGAAGTCCAAAAGATAAACTCTTTAACCTATGTTCGAATAGGATTATGGATAATTATATAGGGATATTCAATTTGAATCTTGTCTCTAGCTCTTGTAGTGGATTTTGATATATAGGGTTCTTGAAAAAGAAGGAATTGTAATAAAAAAGGAATTTTTGGGAATTCCTATCAATTTGTCAAATTTGATATTGAATTACATAAGTCGGAAAAATTAAATGATTCTACATGAATAATTGTTAAAGGATTTTATTAGTTTTAGACATAAGTAAAGAGTATTGGAATAACTTGGTATATGAACCTACGGGTTATTTATGATATATACGTATTGTATATAGTTAAGGGTGTTGAATTGTTTGCTCGCAAATTGTAGGGTGGAACCTCATAGTGAGTCAAGTAAATATTACAACACTATATACTGAGTTGTTCAAGACAATCAATACTACCACTAATTAGAAATCACTAAGCTATGTAAAGCTTAAACCTCCTCTACCATTAAGGCACAATCGTATGTCACTTGTTTCTCCTAAAAGAGTCAACATTGTTTACTTGATATACCATTAAGGCACAATCGTATGTCACTTGTTTCTCCTAAAAGAGTCAACATTGTTTACTTGATATAATTCTTTCTATGTTTCAAATACATGACTACATGTCTAATATAATAAAAGTATCTATATGCTCATTCCACTTAAACTTATTTTTGCACTCTATACACTAATCATATTACTCTTTTGAGTCAAGTACTCATAATATTTTGCATGGCCGTAAGTGCTTTTACCTGAAAAACTTACAAGTCATACTTTATATTTTTCATATCTTATCAATGTGAATAAGTGTTCAACATGTCTATATGTATGGTCCATTTGAAATTACTTTTGTCACACTTCCTATGTCTATTTGCTAAAGTCAAAGTACTCATACTACTCTTGTCAAGTTTAGTATCTATAAAGCTATACAAAACCATGTTCATATTCATTATAAATTCTTAAAAGTCATGTGGAATATGTATCTTATGCTATAAGTTAGAGTAAATGTCCATAGCATAGTCACACTGATATATTTGATCATATAGTGTCGTATTATAAGCTAGTATAATTAAAGTACTAGCATTAAATAAATATATCTCATTAAAGAAGTTAGTTGTATATGGAAAGTACTACCTAAATGGCTAGATAGTCATCACTAAAATTTTCTTGTATAGTCCTATAAGGCATTGTATAATAAAAGTTTGTCATTATCAAGGGGATATTAAGTTTTACTTAGCAGACATACACGACGTAATCTTCTGCACAAGGTGGAGACCATACCATTACAGTAAGCCCAAACATTATAGTGTAAACAACTTTGAGGCATCATTTGCATTTGGGTCAGCTAGAACATCATGCGTTGGTTCTCTTATCTTGAGCCAATATATGTCAATATGGACTACAGGCAGACCCTTACAATGGACCCTTGGGGTTATACCCTGTATAAGATCGTGATTAGAGTTATATGTATAAAATAGAATTCATGTGTGTTTGGGCAACCCATGTCGTAAACTTGACATAGATCTCCTTTGGTAGGCTATCATATGATTGTGTATCAAAAGTAGTCATAGGTCATCATCTATGAAAATTGCTAGGTATTCCATAATGATGAATTACACGAAAGATGTTATATGGAGAGTTAATTAAGAAAATGCATTGGTTACAGTTTTATGTTATGTCTTTTTCCCTTATTCTAGAGTTCCAACATTCAGTTGTCTGTAGTTGCTCATTTTTTATTTGAATCGTTGATCATCAATATATGTCTTTATATTATTCAGTCTATTTTACATATTAGTACATGTTTTATATTTATTGTCGTTCCTATATTTGGGGGTGCCACATTTTTGTATATATAGGAACAGGTAAACCACATTACTGACTTCTATGTTAGGTACTTGTTTCAATTTAACAAAGTTGTTGGTGATCTCTTATCTTTTCTAGATCTAATAAATGTATAGCACTATTTATGTCATATTTATAGTAATAGATTTTGGATGTCGAGCTTGTCCCGACCATCTGCTATAGTATAGTAACAAATTCTATTAGAGGATTCATAGACAAGGTAAAGTTATCATATGTAATCAAAATTTCAGTTGTACTCTATATTTGCGTGTCTATTTGATTGGTGCTACTTATGTACCACTGTTGTAATTATCTTATGAATAGTGGCGAATTCACTTAATACAGGTCATTTATATAGCAAGTGTTCAAATGGATCCTTGTCCAACCCTTTTGGTCTAGAGCATGAAAAACTTGGTATTAAAGCCATAGGTTCATATATCCCAGGGAGTCTATGAAGCTTTGCCTAGCAGATCATCACTTATGGATGAGTTGTGCACCACATTTTTAATAGAAGGGCTACTTGGACATTTTAGAAGACCTTATTTCATTATTTAGATCATGCGACCGCGTCAATTCATAAGGAGTTACTTCCTATTCGCACTCTTGTCGATGTTATATAGATCATACCAATTAAAGGCAACCTCATATTTGGCCCGAGACCAAACTCTATTTTTGCTAAATACATATTTCTTAGATTAAAGTCACTAGTCACATTGATGTTGTACATGGACTTTAAGATGGCCTGATGAATCTAATCTTTTAGATCTCTAGTTGTTATACAGAGGAAAAGGTATGAGAGATTCATCTCCTTTTTACAATTTTTGATGTATTTGTGTTACCCTTTGTCATACCTTAGGGATTAGTCAAAAGATTACTCAGTTAACAGTTAATAATTGTTCTGCTACAGAATAGGGATAGGGCATCATCTCCCTTTTACAATTTTTGATATATTTGTGTTACCCTTTGTTTTACCTTAGTAGTTCCCTAGAAAGGGATTAGTCAAAGGATTACTCAGTTAATAATTATTCAGCTATAGAATATGGATAGGGCATCCCCTTATGTAACTTTTATAGAAGGATATGATCGACTTTTTATTCCAAAAGCCTTTATGTTTGATTCGTCAAATTCTTATTGGATTTAAGCCTATGAATAGTGGTTAGTATCTTTTTGATGACATAATTGAAAGCTTCAGGGTTGTTTGTGCTTAGGATAGGGGTGACTGAATAGGCTCCTCATCAGTTTAAGATGTAATAGGGGCATGGGTTGTTAAATGACTGTACTACACTAGTGTTTATTGCCATATCTTTAGTTGGGAGATAAGGCATAGCTGCTATTTTATACATTGTTTTCAAGCTATTATATGGATAATTTCTACTAAATATATGAATTAAATTACCTCAACTAGGCAATGACCTGTATAAATCCTTTGATGGTAGTAAGTTTAGGGACAAGTGTTTAAGTAGGCATATGGGAATATATGTATAGGTTTGTCTCGTTATATTTTATGTTAGAGTTAGTAAAGGTATTAGTACACTACCAAAAAATTAGGGTCAAATGGTGATAGGTTAGACATAAATTAAAATTAATAAGAGTGCTTAGAGTAGCATAAGACATAGTATCAGTTAATTGATTATAATAAGGAAATTGTAACATTTAAGGTGTAGTCAAAAGTTATTCGATTAACCTAAACTAAATATATATTTGGAATGGAGCTCCTAGTTAGAGTACGAGTTATGACTCTTATGATGGTCATAAAAACTTATAGAGTTGATTATATAGCTTTAGTGGCTAGTGGTGTCGTGTTACAAAAATTGGTTTTGTTATTTATGTTGATCTCCAGATCCCTAAATTTTATATCTTACTTTATTGTAGAATTATATATTTTACATGTATTGCAATCCTAATTAGTAACCAGTTATTTGTTTTTATGAGCTTATTAGTTTTTATAATTATGTGCCCTTAGGGATTAATTTTTTTGTATGTTATTTGTATATAAATTACATGTTATATGAAACATTATTTACATCATAAGTATATTCTAGACCATTTTTCTTTAAACTACATACTAAACTTATTTGTTTATCTGCTACATGTTTTATAATGACTGTTTACATGCTATATGTTTTATAAGATTTTGATTCACATGTTAGTCGTTTTGTGAACTATATGATTTGAATCTGTAATTGTCATATCTCAAGTGTTGAGGAACTATTAAGTTTTCACATGGGTACAAAAGAAAATTAGTCTAATGCTTTCTTTGGTTTACGAATACTGCTAGAATATATTTAACTTCTTGTGTTCAGTTAGAAGCATATATATTTTAAATTCAAGTTAATTTTTTTTTTTAATTTCCATTAAGTCAGGTAATAGATCTATTTAAGTTACCCGATTTATCTGCACCCCCCTACAATTGATATCAAAGTGTATGTTGTTTAGAGTTATCAGAAATAGTATATATTTGAATTTATTTGATTAATTTATTAATTATAATAAAATTAAATTTAGATATCCACCAAAATATTATAAATATTGTTTAGATGAATAAAGTACAGAAATTACAAAAATATAAAGAATTAAAAGAAATAATATCTGAAAAACGTAAAGAATTAAAAATAAGGATAGAAAGACTACAATATAACATAATTGCCGGAGTTAGTAAAAATTGAATAAATGCACAAAAAGAAGAAATATCAAATTTAGAATCAACAATAGATAGTCTAGAATATATATATCAACATAACCTATATACATTTAAATAAAATGAACAAAGAAGAATTTATAATAGACGAAAAAATATATGAAAATCACGAAGGATCAAAAATAAAAATAATCTTCTCTAATTTAGGAAGAAGATATAAGAAAATAGGAAAACATTTATATTTAACGTTAAAAAAAAAGAATTAAAATCAGAAGATAAGTTGGCAGCTATGGTAAGAATAGAAAGAGAAAACGAAGAGATAGACAGAAAAAAAGAAATAGATAAAATAAAACAACAAACCACAGAAGAAATACGAAAAATAGAAAAAACTAAAAATAGTAGGATTGCTGAATTAGACAAAGAACTACAGAATTAGACAAAGAACTACAAATGCTAAAAGATTTTTATAAAAAAAGACAGAAAGAAAAAGAAGAAAAAGATAAAGAACAAAATTTATTAAACTAGATAAATCAATTTAAAGAAAAATTAGAAATAAAAAATAAAGAACCAGAAACCAGTGAATTAGAAATAAATACAATAGATGCTGAAGAAACAGATAATTATGATTCGGAAGATAGTGAAACATATATAGAAATTCTAGAAAACATAGGAAAACTAGAAATTAATGAAAAAACAAGAAGTAATTAATAAAGAAAATCTAGAACTAATAAATACAGAAGTAAATACTCTAGATAAAAATATAATACCAAGTATATCAGAAATAAGAAAACCAACATATAATTACAAAAGGAAGTTTAAAAGATATAATCCAAAGGATGAATATAATAAATGGACACCAAAACAAATAATTAATTACAACTTTCTGGATTTAGACTGTGTAATAGACACAAATAAAACAATACAACTATGGGTAGAATACATGTCAAAACAATTATTAGATAATAAAATAGATACAACAAACACACCAAAATATATAGAAAAGACATTAATAGGAACAGTAAAATTATGATTTTTAAACGTAGCCGAAGCAAGCAAAAAGTACTAAGATCTGATAATAAAACAGAAGAAACATCAACAACTACTAAAATACTACCAACAGAAATATTGAAAAAATATGAAATAGTTATAAGAGATGAATTTAGTAGTGTAACAACAGAAGAAGAGCAAAATAAAGAAAAAAATATAAATAGAAATTTAATGTTAAAACTAGCAATATGTAATATGTGCTATATAGATGAGTATACGTGCGCATTTAAAGAATACTATTATCAAGGAACATATAATATAGAAGAAAGTAAAGAAAAAAGAAGATTATATTTTAGTAAATTACCTGAACCATTTAGTTCAAATATAATAAAGAGTTGGGATGAAGCAAAAATAGTAGAACCCTAAGAGCAAGAATAAAAATTTTACAATAATGCTATAGAAATCTATGTGAAAAATATAGAGAAAAAATAAAAATGGAAAAAACATTTATAAAAAATTTAGCATGATGCAAAGATAAAATAGCACATCAATTTGGATGTGAAGAAAGATATTATAAGAAAAGAAAAAGACATAAGAAATACAAAAAAATAAAATATAAATATAAGAAACCAAGAAAAAGATATTATGTAAAATAATTATAAACATAAAAGACCATATAGAAAAAAGAAATCTATAAAAGAATGTACTTGTTATGGTTGTGAAAAACTAGGACATTTAGCTAAAGATTGTAAACTACCAAAAAAAAAAACCAAAAAAGAAACAAATATCAGAAATAAAAACAGAAAATACAGAATATATGCAAATAGATTATAGATTATGAATTAGAAAGTGAAGATAGTATATATGAAATTTCGGATAATGAAACAGATAATGAAATAGATAGTGAATTAGATGAATCAAATGACTGAAGAATATATAAAAATGAACCAAATAACTAAAGAAGATATAAAAATAATAACAAAGGAAGAATATTTAAATGAAGAAGGAACGGATCAAAAATAATATTTGACAGTAATATATTTGACGAAATAAAAGGAAAAGAGTTAGACTTAAGTGTAGAAAAAGTATTTAATATACCAACAATAAAAAATATATTTAGTAAAAAAAAAAAAAGAAGAATACTACGTAGTAAGCCAAAAAGAACATGTAACAGATTGTAGATATGCAAAAGAAAGAGCTAGTATACCACTAGTAACAAAAAGAATAATTAATAAAGAAATAAATGATATAAAAAGTAAAGACCCAATAAAATATGTACACCTTAGAGGAACAAAGATATTAATAAAAGCATGTTTTAGAGAAGGAATAGATACACCAATAGAATTATATTTAGCAGATGATAGAATTATAAAACTTATAGAAAAAAGTATAATAACAGCCATAAAATGAAATTTAATATACCAAAAATTTTAATTTATAATAAGTGTGAATTATTCAGTAGCAATAACAGATAAAAATATAGATAAATCATTAGTATTATATTGGAAAATATCAGGAATAGAACTAACCCCATGAAGTAAAATATTTACAGCAAGATGTAAAAATCTATATGTATTAACAACAAAACATAAAATAATGAGAAAAAATAAAATTAATAAAACACAAATAGAAAGTCCTTTCGAACAATTTGTAAAAACAATTGATAATAATGATTATAGTTACAAAGACATAGATATTGAAGAAGATTTAGAAATAATAAATGATAGAGTAAGTACAACAAAAAGAATAGCTCATGAAAAACTAGAATCATCAAGCTCATAAAAAAGAACAAGTTATGAAACAACTTCAACAATTAATTTAAATCGATATTATATAACAGGAACAATAAATGAAAAAGAATATTTAATACTCTTAAACACAGGACAAGAAGAAAATTATATAGCATAATATCTAGTAAAAAGTGAAGAAATAAAATCTAATAGTAATATATGCCCAGATCTACCAAGGAGCCTAATAAACATTAAAGATATAGCTGAAAAATTAGTAATAATAGGAGTCAGAAAAATAAAATAGAATTTGAAATAAAGGAAGAAATGCAAAAAGCAGACATAATATTAGGAATAAAATGGTTAGAATAAGTAAAACCATACAATCTAGAACATACACAATTATCTATAACATATAATAAAAAAAGATTATTCATAAAAAGAGCTTTAACATGATATGAAAATATATGTACTTGTAAAAATAATAGTAGAAGGATATTATAATAGGTATTATACACCTATGATAGATACAGGAGCAGAAATAAACTTATGTAGGTACAACTGTTTACCAGAAAGTAAATGGGATAAATTAAAAATACCAATAGTAGTCAAAAGATTTAATAATGAAGGAATCTTAATCACTTATAAAGCTAAAAATGTAAAAATACAGATCTGGGATAAAATAATAACAATAGAAGAAATCTATAATTATGAACTGACATCAAAAGATATGCTTTTAGAATGCCATTTTTAGATAAATTATACCCACATATAATAACTAAAACAGATTGGTGGTTTACAACACCAAGTAAACAAAAAGTAAGGGCAAAAAGAGTTATTAATAAAATAAGAAAGAAAACTGATTGGATAGAAGGAAGTGAAAAAATTACACAAAAGTTAGAAAATATAAAAAATAAGACACAGTAGAACTAGTTGAATTTTCGATAAATAAAAAAGAAATAACTATATTTTCAATTGATAAGGTAGAAATAATAAAGAAAAAATTAAGACAATTATATAGTGAAAATCTATTAAAAGGATGGAAAAAACATAAAACTACTATAAAAATTGAATTAATAGATAAAAATAGCATAATAACTCAAAAACCATCAACATATAATTTTGACGACTTAAAAGAATTTAAAATGCATATAGATGAATTATTAGAAAAACAATATATACAAAAAAGTAATAGTAAACACAATAGTCCAGCATTTATAGTAAATAAATATAGTGAACAAAAAAGAGGAAAAAGTAAAATGGTTATTGATTATAGAAACCTAAATGCAAAAATTTTGACATATAATTGTCCAATACCTAATAAGATATTAAAAATAAGAAAAATACAAGGATATTATTATTTTAGTAAATTTGATTGTAAATCAGGATTTTACCACTTAAAGTTAGATGAAAATTTTAAGGAATTAACCACATTTACGGAACCACAAGGATTTTATGAATGGAACATATTACCATTTGGATATAAAAATGCACCAGGTAGATATCAATATTTTATGGATAGTTATTTTAAACAATTACCTAATTGCATAGTATACATAAATGATATACTACTATATACAAAAACTAAAGAGGAACATTTAAAATTATTAGAACAATTTACAGATATAATAGAAAAATTGAGAATAAGTTTAAGTGAAAAGAAAGCCGAAATTATGAAAAATCAGATAGAGTTTTTAGGAATACAAATAGATAAAAGTGGAGTAAAAATGCAACAACATATAATACAAAAAATAATAAATTCAAAAGAAGAATTAGATACAAAAAAAGAAATTACAATCATTTTTAGGATTAGTAAACCAAGTAAAAGAATATATACCAAAATTAGCAGAAAACCTAAAGCCTTTACAGAAAAAATTAAAAAAGGATATAGAATATAATTACAACGAAGAAGATACAAAAAAAATTGAAAAAATAAAAATACTTTGTAAAGAGTTATCAAAATTACAATTTTTAGATAAAAATAAAAAATTTATATATATAGTAAAAGCAGATGCTAGTGAATATAGTTAAGGAGGAATACTTAAATATAGATATGAAGAAGAAAATTAGAACATCATTGTAGATACTACTCAGGTACATTTAATGAAACAGAAATAAAATGGAAAATAAATAGAAAAGAATTATGTTCATTATATAAATGTTTATTAGCATTTGAGCCATATTTTATATATAACAAATTTATTGTACGGAAAGATAATCCACAGGTACGTTGGTGGTTAACAAATAAAATACAAAATTCAGTTACAACAAAAGAGATTCAGAGACTAGTATTAAATATATTAAATTTTACATTTACAGTTGAAATAATTAGTACTAACAAAAATGTTATTGCAGATTACATATCAAGACAAAGCTACACAGACTGATATAATAGAAGATGATACTTTAGAAAAAATACTCAAAACCCTAACTACGCTTTCAATAAAAGTGGACAGTATGGGTAATGAAATAGAAAAGCTAAAGACTAATGAAGTTAAATTGAAGTCTAAATCTATGAATCAGCTAACTCAGTAGTGTGCAGAGCTATGCCGATAGGAAGACATTAAAATTCTAGAGCTAAAAGGAGACGTTGGGACACTCTATAAAACTTATAAAGTTTATCAATCTACAATTGCAGGTACAAGAAAAGTAGTTAGTGGACAAAGATACCAGAACATAAACATGAATAAGATATTTGAAAAACCATTTATACAAAAAGCACAAAAAGACCCCTTGTACATACCCCCACAAATTACCACATATCGAGATAGTTTGAACCAAGATAAAAAAGCTTATAACCATATAGCCCGAGGATATATAGAAAATATCTATAAAGTACAAACCTTTTTAAACCTTAACCCCAGGGATACAAATATCCAAGAACCAAATACAAACTATATAACCCAAAAATTGCAAGGTTACAACAAGCTAATCGCACTACCCAAAACCAATCCAAGATTAATAAAAACTTGTTTCGACTATGGATTATTAAATACCGCATATACCCAAGATGGAGAAGAACTAAAAGCTATGGAAGAGTTACATAAAGTATTCACCACCTATAAAAGAGTAACCAAAGGAAATCTATTTTATATAAAGTTTTATACTGCACCAGCAGAGATATTATACAACGAGATCAAACCAGTTATACAAGTTGTACAAATAGGATTAACCAGAGATATGACTATACCAAAAGATATTGTTCAGCAGTCAGAGATACCTAAAATCGAGATACTTGATTTTTATGCAAATAAATCACGTATTGGAATAGCTATAATTGTTCAAGAATTAGCAAATAATTACATCAATGGAAACCCGATATGGAGCTATTATTCAAGAGACCATCAAATGATTTATTAAAATTCAAGAGAACTACGACAAACAGATATGAAAGATGTTAGACAATGGATAATGGCGTTACTTAACCCAGAAAAACAATCTACTGCAAGAGCAATTAGGAAAGGATTTATTTCAGAAAAATTATTAACAAGATATTACAAGATAATTGGACACAAATATCCAGACCATCAATGTTTGAGATGTAATGGAGGAGATAATATTATCCCAGAGTCCAGTTAGAATAAAAGAAAAAATCAACCAAGAAGATAAGGATGCCAGCTAGAAGATAAAAATCAACGGAGCAATAATAGAAAGACAAGGAGACAAAAATATTAAAGGAAGAAAGAGACATTTGGAGAAAAAACTAACTTTGTGAAAAATAAGATACGTGAATCATGTAAACATTTAATAGCTTTACTATTTCTAGGGTAGACTTTTTGACTTTTCTTTTATTCATTTATTAGCTTTTAGTACTTGCCATTATTGGCTTTTTTAGGACAAATATATATAGGAAATGTGTAAATTTATATTAGGACAGGTGTAAAGTAAAATAGTAAGTGTGTTTTCATTCTTAGGTTATAAATAACAGAGTTTGCCTAGTTAGAGGAAAGACTTTCATGTGTTGAAAGCAAGCCTCCTCCTTTGTAAACAAAAAACTTTTGAATATTTAATAAAAAATAGATATATTTCAAAGCAAAAGCTATGGATGAACAAAGCCCAGAATTATCAAATCTACCAGAACAGATATATTTATTTATGATTATGAATAGCTAAATTCATAAATTCCTAACAATCATGATATGATAAAATAATTTCATGTTAGTTACTTTATAGTAGAATTATTCAAAAAATAGCATGTTAAGAAGTTTATTAGCAAAGTGGAAAAGGAGAAAAATTTCTAATAACTATGTCATCCTAAAGGTGAAACCGGTGAGGCAAGAAAGCTGTGATAGGGAAGTAGCCAGAGTAGAGGCACTGTTTAAAGAAAAAAAATTTAGATTACCATGTTAATAGTGATCGAAGAACATGTTATTTAAGAGTAATCTAGTATATAGTAATCTAAAATGATCATATTTTATTATGTGTATGATTGAAGGGAATATTTTAAAAATAGCATCATATGAAAAAGCATGACTACCTATTTATCTGACGAAATAATAGATAAATTTAAAATACTTATTTTGTATATACTTAAAGATATAGAAGTAGTAGATATAAGAAAAAATATATACGAAGAGGTATTTTATTTTAATGAAGATTTATTAAGTTCTATAGAAAACTTACACCTATATAATGAAAGCTACTGCTCATATTTAGATAGTTGTTACTCAGATGGATATTATATAGATTAGAAATTTTAGAATATTTTAGAAAAATTAGAGAAAACCAAAGTGACCTATATGAAGAAATTAATTATAGAAACCAGCTCAAAGAAATACTAAAAAATCTAAAAGAAAAATTAATATGGATAAAAGAAACCTTAGAAAATTTAGAAAAAAGTACACATAATAGTTTATATAACATACAAAACTCATTAAGAGAAGAAGAAGGAGAGATAATTAATAGTATTAATAACCTTAATTCAGATATAAATTATAGTACAATCAGAATAGAATATTACATAGAAATTAGTGAAAAAGCAACTACTTTAGAATAAAATGATAGACTACGAGTATTTAAAATATTGAAAATAAAATATGGAAGAAATAAGATTAATAGAAATACTTATGAAAGATAATTTAATTGAATATTTTGAAACAAAAGATATAGAATATTTAGAATACCTCCAAAATAATATACAAGAATTACAAAGACTAACAGAAAAAACTAAAGAATATTACACTAAAATATTTAATCAATTTTATTAATGTTCATATCTTGGGGGGTGATTAGATGGTAGTTGATTAAATACTTAACTGTAATATTCTTTAGTTTTTTCTCTTAGTCTTTGTAATTCTTGTATATTATTTTAGAGGTATTCTAAATATTTTATATTTTTTATTCTAAAATATTCAATTAAATTCTCTTTCATAAGTATTTCTGTTAATCTTATTTCTTCCATATCTTGTCTTCAATATTTTAAATACTCATAGTCTATCATTTTATTCTAAATTAGTTGTGATACTGCAAATTTCTTTGTAATAATTTATTCTAATTGTACTATATCTGATATTAAATTCTAGGTTATCTATTTCGTTAATTATCCTGTCTTTTTCGTCTATGAATAATTTCATGTCTAAATCATATTCTAAATTGTCTTTTAATTCTAGTTGTTTTATAGTTTTATCTATCCAAATTAATCTTTCTTTTAGTTGTTCTCTTCCTCTTCTAAGCTGGTTTCTATAATTAATTTATTCGTATAGCCAACTTTGTTTTTCTCTAACTCTTTGAATATATTCTAGCATTCTTAATTTGTATAATATCCATCTGAATAATAACTATCTGAATTATTTCTACCAAAAAAACCTATATTTTCTAATTCTTCTTCTATTCAATTAGTACTTAGTAAATCATCTTCATAACTAAATATTTTTTCCCATATTATTTTCTTTATATCTTCTAATTCTAAATCTTTTATGATATATAAAACAAGTATTTTAGTTTCATCAGATATATATCTTCTTATATTATTCATATTATGCTAAGGTTTTACGAATAACTTGCATAACTTGAAATTGAATTCTAGTAATTAAATGCTTTATCATAGTATTTATTAGTTGTGTGTTTTAATCTTAATAATTTCTCTATATTTTCATCAAGGAATTCTATATATCTTATATCTTTAGTTTCTATATATTTTTCTAAATTTGTTTTCATTAGTTTTTCTATTGATTGTATATTTTTCATATTCATTTTTCAATATTCTAAACATACATAATTTATCATTGTTGATGTGTAGGTTTGGTATGTAAGTATTTGTAAGAATAAGTAGGTAGGTAAGGTATCTAATTTATTCTAGTCATAAAATATTTAGCAAATATTTTTTCCAATATGGTTTTTCTTATATCTACAATTTCTATATCCTTAAGTACATACAAAACAAGTATTTTAAATTTATCTATCATTTCGTCAGATAAATAAGTACTCATTTTTCATATGATGCTTTTTTCAAAATATTCCCTTCAATCATACACATAACAAAATATGATCATTTTAGATTACTATATATTAGATTATTCTTAAATAACATGTTCTTCGGTCACTATTAGCATGGTAATCTGAATACTTTTCTCTTAAACAGTGCCTCTACTCTGACTACTCCCCTATCACGACTTTCTTGCCTTACCGATTTCACCTTTAGGATGGCATAGTTCTTAAGAATTTTTCTCCTTTTCCACTTAGCTAATAAACTTCTTAACATGCTATTTTTTGAATAATTCTACTATAAAGTAACTAACATGAAATTATTTTATCATATCATGATTGTTAGGAATTTATGAATTTAGCTATTCACAATCACAAATAAATATACCTGTTCTGGTAGATTTGATAATTCTGGGCTTTGTTCATCCATAGCTTTTTCTTTGAAATATATTTGTTTTTTATTAAATATTCAAAAGTTTTTTGTTTACAAAGGAGGAGGCTTGCTTTCAATACATGAAAGTCTTGCCTCTAACTGAGCAAATACTCTGCTATTTATAACCTAAGAATGAAAACGCGTATACTATTTTACTTTACATCTATCCTAATATAACTTTACACATTTCTTATATACATTTGTCCTAAAAAAGCCAATAATGGCAAGTTCTAAAAGCTAATAAATGAATAAAAGAAATGTCAAAAAATCTACCCTAGAAATAGTAAAGCTATTAAATGTTTACATGATTCACGTATCTTATTTTTCACAAAGTTAGCTTTCTCTCCATATGTCGCTTTCTTCCTATAATATTTTTGTCTCCTTGTCTTTCTATTATTGCTCCGTTGATTTTTATCTTCTAGCTGACATCCTTATCTTCTTGGTTGGTTCTTTCTTTTATTCTAGCTGGACTTCTGGGATAATATTATCTCCTCCATTACATCTCGAACGTTGATGGTTTGGATATTTGTGTCCAATTATCTTGTAATATCTTGTTAATAATTCATCTGAAATAAATGCTTTCCTAATTGCTCTTGCAGTAGATTATTTTTCTGGGTTAAGTAACGTCATTATCTATTGTCTAACATCTTCCATATCTGTTTGTCGTAGTTCTCTTGAATTTGAATAAATCATTTGATGATCTCTTGAATAATAGCTCCATATTGGGTTTTCATTGATATAATTATTTGTTAATTCTTAAATAATTGTAGCTATTCCAATAAGTCATTTATTTGCGTAAAAATCAGGTATCTCAATTTTGGGTATCTCTGGCTGCTGCACAATATTTTTCGGTATAATCATATCTCTGGTTATTCCTATTTTTACAACTTGTATAATTGGTTTGATCTAGTTGTACAATATCTCTGCTGGTGCAGTATAAAACTTTACATAAAATAGATTTCCTTTGGTTACTCTTTAATAGGTGGTGAATACTTTATGTAATTCTTCTATAGCTGTTAGTTCTTCTCCATCTTGGCTATATATGGTATTTAATAATCCATAGTCGAAACATGTTTTTATTAAGCTTGGATTGGTTTTGGGTAGTGCGATTAGCTTGTTGTAACCTTGCAATTTTTGGGTTTTGTAGTTTGTGTTTGGTTCTTAGATATTTGTAGCTCTGGGGTTAAGGTTTAGAAACGTTTATACTTTGTAGATATTTTCTATATATCCTCGACCTATATGGTATAAGCTTTTTTATCTTGGTTCAAACTATCTCGATATGTGGTAATTTGTGGGGGTATGTACAAGGGGTCTTTTTGTATT
Organism: Capsicum annuum; assembly: GCF_002878395.1. Taxonomy (NCBI): domain Eukaryota; kingdom Viridiplantae; phylum Streptophyta; class Magnoliopsida; order Solanales; family Solanaceae; genus Capsicum; species Capsicum annuum. Next base: position 98,864,423 of record NC_061115.1, read on the forward strand.
TTTGCTATAAATAGTTTTTCAAATATCTTATTCATGTTCATGTTCTGATATCTTTGTCCGCTAACTCCTTTGCTTGTACCTGCAATTATAGATAGATAAACGTTTGGGTTTTTTGGAGTGTCCCAACGTCTCCTTTTAGCTTTGGAATTTTAATATCTTCCGATCGACATAGCTCTGTACACTGCTGAGTTAGTTGATTTGTAGCTTCAGATTTCAGTTTAACTTCATTAGTCTTTAGCTTTTCTATTTCATTACCCATACTGTCCACTTTCATTGAAAGCATAGTTAGGGTTTTGAGTATCTTTTCTAAAGCATCATCTTCTATTATATCAGTTTGTGTAGCTTTGTCTTGATATGTAATCTGCAATAACATTTTTGTTAGTACTAGTTATTTCAATTGTAGATGTAAAATTTAATATATTTAATCCTAGTCTCTGAATCTCGTTTGTTGTAACTGAATTTTGTATTTTCTTTGTTAGCCACCATTGAACCTGGGTATTATCTGTTCTCACAATAAATTTGTTATATACAATATATGGTTCAAATGCTAATAAACATTTATATAATGAACATAATTCTTTTCTATTTATTTCTCATTTTATTTTTATTTCATTAAATGTTCCTGAATAATATCTACAATGATGTTCTATTTTTTTTTTAATTTTCGTACCTATATTTAAGTACTCCCCCATAACTATATTCACTAGCATCTGCTTCTACTATATATATAAATTTTTTTATTTTCATCTGGGAATTGTAATTTTGGTAACTCGAAAGTATTTTTATTTTCTGAACTTGTTTTTATCTTCTTCGTTATCATTATATTCTATATCCTTTTTTAATTTTTTCTGTAAAGGCTTTAGGTTTTCTGCTAATTTTTGTATATATTCTCTTACTTGGTTTACTGATCCTAAAAATGATTGTAATTTCTTTTTTTGTATCGAATTCTTCTTTTGAATTTATTATTTTTTTGTACTATATGTTGTTGCATTTTTACTCCACTTTTATCTATTTGTATTCCTAAAAACTCTATCTGGTTTTTCATAATTTCGGCTTTCTTTTCACTTGAACTTATACCCGATTTTTCTATTATATCTGCAAATTATTCTAATAATTTTAAATGTTCCTCTTTAGTTTTTGTATATAGTAGTATATCATCTATGTATACTATACAATTAGGTAATTGTTTAAAATACCTATCCATAAAATGTTGGTATCTACCTGGTGCATTTTTATATCGAAATGGTAATACGTTCCATTCATAAAATCCTTGTGGTACCATAAATGCGGTTAATTCCTTAGAATTTTCATCTAACTTTAAGTGGTAAAATAAAGATTTACAATCAAATTTACTAAAATAATTATATCCTTGTATTTGTCTTATTTTTAGTATCTTATTTGGTATTGGATAATTATATGTCATAGTTTTTGCATTTAGGTTTCTATAATCAATAACCATTCTACTTTTTCCTCTTGTTTGTTCAATATGTTTATTTACTATAAATGCTGGACTATTGTGTTTACTATTGCTTTTTTGTATATACTGTTTTTCTAATAATTCATCTATATGCATTTTAAATTCTTTTAAATTGTCAAAATTATATGTTAATGGTTTTTGAGTTATTATGCTATTTTTATCTATTAATTCAATTTTTATAGCAGTTTTATGTTTTTCTCATCCTTTTAATGGATCTTCACTTTATAATTGCCTTAATTTTTTCTTTATTATTTCTACCTTATCTATTGAAAATATAGTTATTTCTTTTTTATTTATCGAAAATACAACTAGTTCTACTGTGTCTTCTGTATTTTTTATATTTTCTAACTTTTGTGTAATTTTTTCACTTTCTTTTATCCAATCAGTTTCTTTCTTATTTTATTAATAACTCTTTTTGCTCTTACTTTTTGTTTACATGGTGTTGTAAACCACCAATCTATTTTAGTTATTATATATGGATATAATTTATCTAAAAATTGCATTACTAAAAGCATATCTTTTGATGTTAGTTCATAATTATAGATTTCTTCTATTGTTATTATTTTATCTCATATCTGTATTTTTACATTTTTAGCTTTATATGTAATTAAGTTCCTTCATTATTAAATCTTTTGACTACTATTGGTGTTTTTAATTACTCCCATTTACTTTCTGATAAACAGTTGTATCTACATAAGTTTGCTTCTGCTCCTGTATCTATCATAGGTGTATAATACCTATTATAATATCCTTCTATTATTATTTTTACAAGTACATATATTTTTATATCATGTTACAGTTCTTTTTATGAATAATTTCTCTTTATTATATGTTATAGATAATATTGTATCGTTTTACTTGTTCTAACCATTTTATTCCTAATATTATGTCTGCTTTTTGCATTTCTTCCTTTATGTCAAATTCTATTTTTATTTTTCTGACTCCTATTATTATTTTTTTTCTGTCGTATCTTTAATGTTTATTAGACTCCTTGATAGATCTGGGAATATATTACTATTATATTTTATTTCTTCACATTTTACTAGATATTTTGCTATATAATTTTCTTCTTGTCCTGTGTTTAAGAGTATTAAATATTCTTTTTCATTTATTGTTCCTTTTATATAATATTGATTTAAATTAACTGTTGAAGTTGTTTCATAACTTGTTCTTTTTTATGAGCTTGATGATTCTGTTTTTTCATGAGCTATTCTTTTTATTGTACTTATTCTATCATTTATTATTTCCAAATCTTCTTCTATATCTATGTTTTTGTAGCTATAATCATTATTATCAATTATTTTTACAAATTGTTCAAAAGAACTTTCTATTTGCATTTTATTAATTTTATTTTTTCCCATTATTTTATGTTTTGTTGTTAATACATATAGATTTTTACATCTTGCTGTAAATATTTTACTTCCTGGGGTTAGTTCTATTTCTGATATTTTCCAATATAATACTAATGATTTATCTATATTTTTATCTATTATTGCTACTGAATAAGTCACACTTATTATAAATTTAAATTTTTGGTATATTAAATTTTCTTTTATGGCAGTTATTATACTTTTTTCTATAGGTTTTATAATTCTATCATCTATTAAATATAATTCTATTGGTGTATCTATTCCTTCTCTAAAACATGCTTTTATTAATATCTCTGTTCCTCCAAGGTGTACATATTTTATTGGGTTTTACTTTTTATATCATTTATTTCTTTATTAATTATTCTTTTTGTGACTAGTGGTTTACTAGCTCTACCTTTTGCATATCTACAGTCTATTGCATGTTCTTTTTGGCTTACTATGTAGTATTCTTCTTTTTTTCTACTAAATATATTTTTTATTGTTGGTATTTCAAATAGTTTTTCTACACTTAAGTCTAACTCTTTTTCTTTTATTTCGTCAAATATATTACTATCAAATATTTTTTATGATCTGTTCCTTCTTCATTTAAATATTCTTCCTTTGTTATTATTTTTATATATTCTTTAGTCATTTGGTTCATTTTTATATCTTCTTCAGTCATTTGATTCATCTAATTCACTATCTATTTCATTATCTGTTTAATTCTCCGAAATTTCATATATACTATCTTCACTTTTTAATTCATAATCTATATAAACTATCTGCATATATTCTGTATTTTCTATTTTTATTTCTGATATTTGTTTCTTTTTTGGATCTTTTGGTAGTTTACAATCTCTAGCTAAATGTCCTAGTTTTCCCAATTATAACAAGTACATTCTTTTATAGATTTCTTTTTTCTATATGGTCTTTTATGTTTATAATTTTTTACATAATATCTTTTTCTTGGTTTCTTATATTTATATTTTATTTTTTTGTATTTCTTATATTTCTTATGTCTTTTTCTTTTCTTATAATATCTTTCTTCACATCCAAATTGAGGTGCTATTTTATCTTTGCAACATGCTAAATTTATTTTTAATGTTTTTTCCATTTTTATTTCTTCTCTATATTTTTCACATAGATTTCTATACCATTGTTGTAAAAATTTTATTCTTTCTCCTAAGGTACCTACTATTTTTATTTCATCTCAACTCTTTATTATTTTTGAACTAAATTGTTCAGGTAATTTACTAAAATATAATCTTTTTATTTCTTTACTTTCTTCTATATTGTATATTCCTTTATAATAATATTCTTTAAATGCGCACGTATACTCATCTATATAGCACATATTACATATTGCTAGTTTTAACATTAAATTTTTATTTATATCTTTTTCTTTATTTTGCTCTTCTTCTTCTGTTGTTACACTACTAAATTCATCTCTTATAGCTATTTCATATTTTTTTAATATTTCTGTTGGTAGTATTTTAGTAGTTGTTGATGTTCCTTCTATTTTATTATCAGATCTTAGTACTTTTTACTTGCTTCGGCTAGGTTTAAAAATCATAATTTTACTGTTCCTAGTAATATCTTTTCTATATATTCTGGTGTGTTTGTTGTATCTATTTTATTATCTAATAATTATTTTGACATGTATCCTACCCATAGTTGTATTATTTTTTTCTTGTCTATTACACAGTCTAAATCTAGAAAGTTGTAATTAATTATTTGTTTTGGTGTCCATTTATTATATTCATCCTTTGGATTGTATCCTTTAAACTTACTTTTGTAATTATATGTTGGTTTTCTTATTTCTGATGTACTAGGTATTATATTTTTATCTAGAGTATTTACTTCTGTATTTATTAGTTTTAGGTTTTCTTTATTAATTACTTCTTGTTTTTCATTAATTTCTAGTTTTTCTATGTTTTCTAGAATTTCTGTCTATGTTTCACTATCTTCCGAATCATAATTATCTGTTTCTTCAGCATCTATTGCATTTATTTCTAATTCACTGGTTTCTGGTTCTTTATTTTTTATTTCTAATTTTTCTTTAAATTGATTTATCTCGTTTAATAATTTTTGTTCTTTATCTTTTTCTTCTTTTTTCTTTCTGTCTCTTTTCATATAAATCTTTTAGCATTTGTAGTTCTTTTTCTAATTCAGCAATCCTACTATTTTTAGTTTCTTCTATTTTTCGTATTTCTTCTGTGGTTTGTTGTTTTATTTTATCTATTTCCTTTTTTCTTTCAATCTCTTCGTTTTCTCTTTCTATTCTTACCATGGCTGCCAACTTATCTTCTAATTTTAATTCTTCTTTTTCTAACATTAAATATAAATGTTCACCTATTTTCTTATGTCTTCTTCCTAAATTAGAGAATACTATTTTTATTTTTAGTCCTTTGTGATTTTCATATGTTTTTTCATCTATTATAAATTCTTCTTTGTTCATTTATTTAAATGTATATAGGTTATGTTGATATATATATATATTTTAGACTATCTATTGTTGATTCTAAATTTGATATTTCTTCTTTTTGTGCATTTATTGAATTTTTACTAACTCCGACAATTATGTTATATTGTAGTCTTTCTATCCTTATTTTTAATTCTTTACGTTTTTTAGATATTAGTTATTTTAATTCTGTATATTTTTGTAATTTCTGTACGTTATTCATCTAAAAAATACTTATAATATTTTGGTGGATATCTAAATCAAATTTTATCATAATTAATAAATTCATCTAATAAATCCAAATATATACTACTTCCGATAACTTTAAACAATATAGACTCTGATACCAATTGTAGGGGGTGCGGATAACTTGGGTAACTTAAATAGATATATTATAGCTCTAATGGATCTATTTTTAGTTGTGCGTGGATATTTCTTAACTTCTCTAAACATTTTTATGTTCAACCTAGAGATGGTGATTCTTTCAGAAGAAAATAGGAAGTGAAAAATAACATACATAGTTTTAGTTATCTTTCCTATCTGGTTAGTTAATATGCAAGATGAGGAAACCTAATTTTGTTTTTACTATATATGCTACTAGTTAGTGGACTCTTTATGCTTTCTAGGCTTAAAATCTGCTTAAATTCTTGTCATGATGATCTTGGGTAGTTTTTCCATCTTACATCCTTCTTGTAAGAGATTTAAAGTTTGTGTCTGGACATTTATTTTCCAGAATTATGTGTAATAGACATCTGCAGTATTTACATACAAGATAGGCATCACCAAAAAAAATTTCTACTTGGAATTGATATGGAATGGAGATGTCTTGAGTTATTCAATTTTGGCAAAGGTGATAAAAATAGTGAACTTGTACACTACCTGTTACTAGCAATATAGTTGCAGATAAAAGAAGTCCTAGGTAGTAATGTGTCTAATTCAAGTTTTCTTCCCAACTCAAGCTAGCGAGCTTGTTTTGACATTTCTCTTACAAGCATCGATTAGGTATAACATCCTTTTGGTAATTATATTTGGACTTATAATTTAGGGATAGAACCCAAATAAAGTGGAAAGATGTTCCCACATATGCATTACAATTTATATTTTACGACAAAGGGATTGATAGAGGAAGCCATACATGTGTGTGATATAACTTATTGTGTATACTTGATTTTTGGTTGATGCTAAGTGATCTATAACATCTCAAAATTAATTTCTACTTGTAGTTTTGATGATGAATAGCTAACTGCAAGGGACCAAGTCCCTTGATATGCAAGGAATAGTAAAACTGACACGCGTTATCTGCACAGTTTTGTTCTCTTTTGTAACAAACTTGCAGGTGCTATTTTGTACTAATTAGGATAGTTGGTCAAATGATCTTTCAGTCCTAATCATCACTCATCTATAAAAGAAAAGAGACATTTCTTCATTGAATGAGGTTTTTGCAAAATTATATAGAGGGAAGAGAGATAGAAGTAAAAACTCCATTGCTAAAGTTCTTAGCTATTTATGTGAACTTATATTGAAATTGTCCTTGAGTTAGTACTGAGTTGTAATTGAACTACTTTGATTAGTGAGTGCTTAGGTAGATTTTCCTAAGTGAAAGGCTGATTAGAGTTAATAAGTGTAGATGGTCCTTGGTAAATTTGCCAAGATGAGCTTGTAGTAGAGTTATTACAAGAAAATAGAGCATAGAGGTAGGTTGAAATCTATATTGTAATCAGGAGGTTGATTATAGTTGATTTGTTGAGGTGTTTGTGAGGAAAAGACATGTTTTTTTTCTTCCTGGGTTTCCACATAAAAATCTTGTATTTTTACATTTTGCACTGCCTTTGTTTTTCCAGTACCTCATAGTTGCTTTACTATTCTATCGCTTATGACTAATTCTGAGGGACATGGTCCCTCATTGTGTGGTGCAAATACCAAGGGTTCCAACAGTTGGTATCAGAGCATGTTCACTTAAAAGGTTTACGCCTAGAGTGTTTTGGTCATCATGGCTTCTTTAACTAAACCAGTGGTGGAAAGAAAGAAAGCAATAAAAGAGAGATTCCTGACCTTAAAAAATCTAGAGTATGACCCAGGTAAACAAGATAAGGATGTTGTACTTCTAGCAATGAAGATTGTTAGAGCTATAAAAAGGAGTGGCCAGGTCAGCTCAGCCTAAAAAAAATACTGCTACTTGTATAATAAAAAAGGTATTGGTTGTATGAGAAGACTCCATAAATAAATCTTAGAATAGCAAGAAGGATAGAGATGGTTTCATGCTAAAAATGGTGAGAAGAAAATAGTCTCAAGATCTTGTATCTCTCCAGTGGCCTTTACCGAAGATAGAGAAGAAATATGCTAGAAAAGGTGGATGATAACCAAAAATAGTGTGTGGAGAATGGTTGTTCTAGATACATGACTGGACTTTAATAGGGAGGTGTGTATTTTAGAAATGGCAAAAAGGGTTACATCCAAGTTGTTGGAAAGACTAGGAAATCACCTCATCATGCAATAGAAGATGTGTATTATGTGAATAGGATAAAGTACAGTCTTCTAAGTGTGTGTCAAATCTGTGACAAAGGAAATGAGGTAAAATTCTTATTTGATGGATGCACTATATGAATCATGAAATCTAAAAAGATTATTCTCAAAGCCAAAAAGATCAAGAACATGTATGTAGTTGTTCTGGAGTCTATGGATGATGGGAAATTAACTTGTTTAAGTGCACAAGGTGAAAATGCTAATCTGTAGAACGGACATTAGGGCATACGAATTCCTCCTTGTTAAACAAGTTAATTTCAAGGACCTAGTCCGTGGCCTATCAAAGCTGAAATTTCCAGATAGCAAAGTATTTGATTCTTATGTTAAAGGTAAACAAACCAGATTCTCTTTCAAATTAAGGAAGCAAGTAAGTACTTCTAGACCTCTTGAAATATTCACATAGATTTATGTAGACCTATTAAAGTCAAAAGTAATGGAGAGAAGAAATATATGTTGGTTATTGTAGATGACTATTTCAGGTTCACCTGGACAGTGTTTATAAGAACTAAAGATGAAGCATATGAGGTTCTTGTGGCTTTTATCATGAAAATCCAAGTGAAGATAAATTGTAAAATTGCTAAATTTAGGTCTGATTGTGGGACTGAATTTGAAAATTCATATGTTGATGAATTCTATGCTAATCATGGAATAAGTCATAACTTTACTGTAACCAGAACTTTACAATAAAATGGAGTTGTTGAAAGGAAAAACAAAACTTTCATAGAGATTTCTAGGAATATGCTAATTGATAGTGGTTTTGCAAAGAGTTTCCAGGCTAAAGTAGTGCTTTCTACTTGTTATGTGACCAACAAGTTTTTGGTTGGATCACTTCTTAATAAAACTCCATATGAGCTGGTATTCAACAAAAAGCCTAGGATAGATTACTTCAGACCTTTTGGATGCAAATATTTGGTACAAAATAATAGGAAGAGAGCATTAGGAAAATTTGATTCCATAAGTGATGAAGCTATGTTTATAGGCTAATCATCAACTAGCAAGGCTTACAAAGTATTCAATAAAAGAACTTCGTGTGTTGAAAAAAGTACTCATGTGATCTTTAATGATTTAGGAAGTCAAATGAACACTGGAGATTGGTGAAAGTTCTGAAGACGAAGAACTCATTCCTATTCAAAGGGATGTTTGTAATACCCTATTTCTAAAGGCCTCTGTGCATCATACGACCCATTATCTTGAGTTGAACATACAATATATGAGTAGTATGTTTTAGTCATATACAAGATAGTGTGAGATAGTTGATATTTTATTTTAAGGCACGGCTCAATCCTTAGAGTTGTAAGATTACTGTACTAGTCATATGAAGATAAGTCGTGAGGTCAGCAACCTAGGTTCTCTAAGTTTTTTTCCAAGTAACAAGTGAGGGACATTCTGTTTTAAGGTACGGCTCAATCCTCTAGTGTGAGATGGTTGACATTATATTTTAAGATAAGGCTTAATCCTTAGAGTTGTAAGATCACTGCACTAGTCGTATGAAGATAAGTCGTGAGGTCAACAGCCTAGGTTCTCTAAGTTTCTTTCCAAGTAACGAGTGGGGGACTCCAAGTCATATGCTGATATTACTAGTCATAGGCTTAGAATTGTATGATGACCAGTGAATACTATCTTTGATCTTGCCAAGCTTACGAGTCACGAGGCTAACGCATAAGTTCACCATATGAGACATATGGTTGACTTGTGTAGACTGGAGATCAATTTCTATAATGTTTAGTTAAAGGGCCTTTTGGCCTTTTCCCCTCTTTTAACTCCTAACCCACCACTTATAACCTAAAAAGAAGCATTATTTTCCTACACTTTTAGTCAATTAATAACATTTTCTGCCTTTTATCTGCAAGAACATCAAGATTAGGGTTTCCCACTAATCCATCTTCTAAGTCTCAAAAATTTAAGCCTTCTTCACAAGTCAAGACAGTCCAGGTATATGAAGTATTATAAAAAAGGATAATCTTCCATCCTTGATCCCAAATACATGATTTTAATATTTAATTTACATGTTTTATATGAGGGTTCATACCTCAAATTCTTATATATTGAAGCATACTATTACCTTATGATTTTAGGGGATAAAGATGCTTAAAATTTTATTTGCTCATGTTTTGAACTTTGTGATTGATATTGTGATTTGGGTTTCATTACTTTGATGTGGATTATGATGAAAGATTTCTATATGGGTGTTGAGCCTACTATTTTGTTATAAATACTATGAAAGAAAGTAAGAGTTTCAAAAGTTGAGAAAAAGTATTAAGTTTACAAGAAACTTTAATTTTTTTAAAGCTCATTTCATATGAAATATGACACGTTTCAATAAATATTGATCCTTTGATCTAAATATAAGACATGAATACAAAAATGGTCATCTAGATTATGTTTTAAAGTAAAGAGAAGCATAAATAGTTTTCTCTCTATAAACCCTTATGCTATTTTAAGGTGGATTTCTTAGGTATGAGTATGTTTATATATATGTGTGTGTGTGTATTTTGGGAGTAGTATTTAGCATTGAAAAGGGAACGTGGATGAGCGTATCCTAAATTCCTAGAAACTACGAGCCAATATAGGTTAAAATTTTTCCCAATATAGGTGAAGTATAGTGATCACTTGAGTTAAGGTTCTATTCTAATGGCAAAGATAGAATAGCTCTCCTCAAGGTGGATTTATCGTTGGACTCTATGGTAGCTCACATGGTTTATGACGGTTAGAATAATATCCGATAAGAAAGACTAAAAGTAGTGATTTTAGAAACTAAGTGTTATGGCTCACTAAGTTTACTCTTATGATTCAATATTCTTTCTTTATGATCTTGAAATTATTGTTTATACTCAAGCACAAGGTGAGTCATTTAAACTTAACATGCATAATTTGAAAGTGCATATATATATATTCATATATGTATATATATATGTTATTGTTTTAAATATGCATTCACCCCTACATACTCAGTATATTCCAGAAGTATTAACCCACATATATGTCTATGTGCTATATTGTCTTATAATATAGGTTTTGATGCTCATTTCCAACAACATGATTGACCATGGGAATCACCATCTGTATCCTAACATTTGGTGAGACTCATAGTACAAGTAACTAGCTTATCAGATTCCTATTCATTGTTGAAAGTTATTTTCGATATTTGATTTTTATTTAAGTCCGAGTAATCTGGTGTTCGTCCTAGTGGCTCTCTAGTCAGCCGTAGAGGCTAGTCAGACAGTGTACGTTTTAAGTTAAAAGTATTGGTTTAAAATTTCAAAAGTTAAAGATTTATGTTAAAATATGGAATGTTTTACCTTCAGTTTCTATATATGTTAGTTCATTTTCTATGTGAGTTTTAAGCTGAATAGGTATCATGGGTTAGCTTAGGGCTATTCGTAGATTTGAGCACCATGCGACATCCAGGGGAATACTTCTGGGGCGTTACAAACTTGGTCTCAGAGACCCAGGTTTAAAGAGTCCTAGGGAGTCATACAAGTCGTGTTACGTAGAGTCTTGATCATACATGTGAAGCGCGCCACATTTATGAGCAAGAGGCTACAACAAAAGTTAGGAATCATCATTTATTCATGATCTATTATGCTTATAGTTGTCTCTATATGCCATAACTAATGCTTTTACATGACAGAATATGCCTCCTCGCCGAGCCGATGCATGTAGAAGTGATGATCAACCACTTCTACACGCAAACCATCTGAATGAGAATGTATCTCAATCTAAATTTGGGGATACCTTTCAAGCGTTGGCCCAAGCTGTGAACTCTAATGTTTAAGGAAATCAACAGGAAGCAATCCTACTTTAGCAAAATGTTAACCTAGTTGCATCCCATATTTGGGAATTTATGAGGATGAATCCACCTGAGTTCCATGGGCCAAAGGTGGATGAGGATCCTCAATTCTTTATTGATGAGGTGAGTAAGATTACTCAGATCATGTATGTTACTAAAGAAGAGAGTGTAGAGTAGGGATCCTATAGGCTAAAGGATGTTGGTTATGACTGGGACACTATATGGAAGGATGATAGGGGTAAGAATGCAGCTCTTATGAGTTAACAGGTATTTCAGAGTGCTTTTATAGGTAGGTTCTTTCCTCGTAAGAAAAGGGAGGCTAAAGTGAAGGAGTTTATGAACCTGAGGCAGGGCTCAATGACAGTGAAAGAGTACTACCTGAAGTTCACTCAGTTGTCTAAGTATGCTTGTTGTTATCTGATTCTAGAGCCCGTATGAGTATGTTTGCTACCGGGGTGTCTGACCTAGTGGTCAAGGAGTATAGAAATGCCATGCTGATTGGGGATATGGATATTTCTTGGTTGATAACTCATGCTCAACAAATTGAGGTAGAAAAGTTGAAGAAAAGAGAGAAGAGAAGCAAAATAGCTAGGACTAGACAGTTTAAGTATAGTCAATAAAGGTCTGGAGGGGGAAACCATTCACAGTTTCAGGGCGATACTTCTATGTATGTTCCATCTTTAGACACTTTCCCTGCACCCAGGACTAGGCAAGAGCAATGGGGCAGGACTTTAAATTCCAGGTCTCATGACACAACCAGACACTAGGCTTTGTTATAATGGGTGTCCTAAGTCCAACTGGGACTAGATACCATCCCCGTTACCCAACCCAACCTCCAGCCGCCTTCCCTGAGTTGGCTGAATTTCGAGCATTTACCAAGATAGCATAACTATCTAATTTACAAACTTAGGTATAGGTCTATTATCGAGATTGGCCCAACCAAGTCCAATCGTCCAAACCCAACCAATAGACAAACCAATCAAACCATAACCATATGAGTTCCATAATAATTATATATAATCCCAAAATAAAAAGGATGGAACAACCAATAATACAGTCAATCGGTATCATCCCCAATACCAATGCCAATACTAAGGCTAATATCCCTACCGATCCCGCCTATTTTAACCCATAGTAGTTCCACAAAAGACTCTGACCAAAAGAATACCGAAATTTGGTTGGGACATGCCTCCAACCATAACCAAAACCAATATCCATAAATACACAAAAGTATTTAATAACATCCATGAAATGGAACCTTCTGAAAAGATAGAAGCTTACCACATCAATCTAGTAGTTGATCCCAAATGTCCAATAGCTAAGTAAAGGAGTAAAATGGCCAGTTCCTGCATTGCGTGGGGCTACATCTGCTCGAAGAAGGGTTAGTGGGTGAACGCTAGCATGAATATAGGATAAGGATAAAATCATGCCAACCAGTAAAACCAAGTTAACCAACCATACACATATAAACCATACATATATATATAACCATGCCGGTAAAGGTAATCGTTATAGCATGCGTTTAAAATTTACTTAGAGGATTCCCGCATACCTCATAGTATCATAAAAGGATCGCCATGTCCTACACCTCATGTCGACAAACATGAGTTTCCAGTGTTTGTTCATGGAACTCCCCCTTTCACGGTTAGCTATCACACCCAACCATTATTACCTAATTAAAACCATTTCCAACCAACCAATCCATTATTCTATTTATTATTTACCAAGGCTATAGAGTAGTGGGATCATCATACTGACTATAACTTGCAAGTATTGTCCTTAGCCAAACCTTTTAAGGTAAAGGGATTCTACTGTACCCATTTACCAAGTTAACTTAGAAGAGTCCCATGTACCCCACAAGTGTTCCATTATTAAGTTGCATGGGGGAGTCCCATGTACCCCACAAGTTGTTCATAAATATGTTTACTTGGGGGAATCCATTGTACCCCGTAAGGAGTCCAATTAACGATAACCATAACCACCAAACCATTCTATTTAAACCATTCCATACCATTTAACCATTTGGGGTTCCATTACCAAGTTTAAACATGCAATAGTTCCATTAAAATCAACCAATGTAGTGAAAACATTCCCATAGGCATTTTATCAAAAATATTGGGGGCATAGTATTTCCAAAACCAAAGCCAATTACCAAATAATCATTCCCATGCAACAAATTATCTGAAACCATCATTAAAGCACATAAAAGCATAATTAAAACATGGGAAAATAATAACCAAGCAATTATAACCAAAAACCCCAAATTATATTTGAAAATCCAATAATCAAAGAATGGAAATATTGTATAAAACCATGCCTTTAGTTGGAACGTAGTACCCAATTCCTTCATAAAAAACTTCCAAAAATAAGATAAAAACTATGTACCATGATAAGAGATAATTGAAACAGGTACCCCATGTAGATTCATAACCTCCTAAAGATACAACTTCGCATAATCCTTAACCAAAAAGGTAGTCCTCACTGGCAAGAAGTGAGCAGACTTCGTCATCCCATCCACGGTGACCCAAATCGAATCAAACTGGTTTTGCGATCGAGGAGGATTGGTAATGAAATCCATATTGATCATCTCCCATTTCCACTCTGGAAAATGAATTTTTTGATACAACCCTCCAGGCCCCATGTGCTCAACATTATCTTATTGACACACTATTCACTTGGCTATAAAATCATCCATATCTTTTTTAATACCATTCCACCAATATATCTCCTTGACATCATGTTACATCTTCATGGAATCAAGATAAATAACATAACACGATTCATGTGCCTCAACAATGATCCTTTGTTGCAACTCATTGACGTCAGGAACACACAACCTTCCTTGGTACCATAAAGTACCATCATTACTGATCTCGAATACCATTACTTTTTTCCTACCTATATCACTCTTAATTTTCATCAAGGTTGAATCTAGAACTTGATTCTCCTTAATCTTTACACCGAGACATAATCTAATCACTTTCTATACACACCACCATCCTCAGAGTCTAAGAGACAAATTCCAAGATTAGCCTAGTGGTGAGTATCGTTCACCAATTCCCGTTTATCCTTATCCACATGAGCTAAACTCCCTATGGATAACCTGCTAAGAACATCAGTAATAATATTAGCCTTAACGGGATTATAGTGAAGACCTATATCATAGTCCTTGAAAAGCTCCAACTATCACATCTGCCTGAGATTTAACTCCTTCTGAATGAACACAAACTATAGACTTTTATGAGAAAAAAGATGTCTACATGCACTTCATACAAATAATACCGCCATATATTCAAAGAAAGAACCATCACTAACAGCTCCAAATCATATGTAATATAGTTTCTCTCATGCACCTTCAACTGCCTGGAAGCATAGGTAATACCTTCCCATGCTATATCAAAACACAACTAAGTCCCTCCCTAGATGCATCACAATAAACCACAAACCCCTTATTACTTTCAAGAAAGGTCAAAATTGAAGCCAAAGAAGCAGTTGAAGGAGCAGCTATCGAAGAAAAGCTTTCCACAAACTACCTACAATACCCAGCCAAACCCAAAAACCCTGAATGCTGGTTGGAGTCATGGGTCTAGGCCATCTTTTCACCACCATAACCTTTTGAGGATCCACCACGATCCCCTCACTAGAAATAATTTGACCCAAGAAAGTTACAACGTTCAACCAAAGCTCACACTTGGAGAACTTGGCATACAACTTTTGTTCTTTCAAGGTCTACAACATCACATAGAGGTGATTGTTATGATCCACCACACTTTTAGAATACACCAAGATGACATTAATTAACACAATAACAAAAAAGATCTAAGAACTACTTGAAAACCCTATTCATTAAATCCATAAATACCATTGGGGCATTAGTCAAGTGAAATGACATAACTAAGAATTCAAAGTGCCGATACCAAGTATCCTATTGCTTTCTTCATAGATAGAGCTATTTCATAGAATGATCGTGCTATTATGTTATATTTGGGATATAGCTTAAGTGTTGGAAGCGTTATTAGTATGACTATTCTTATGTGGACCATGTAGCAACCTTGAAACCATAATTTAGGTGGAGTTGAATTAATTGCTCATGTTGTAGGTAGAATCCCTATCTTAGGGATAATTATGACTTATGTACCATCTAGAAGTCAATATAGACACCTTATCCTAGTCGGGGTATAAATTACCTAAATATGGAATTCGAGGTTTTGAAGTGGGTTCTGCTGGTCCTCCTTAGGCCAAAACTTGTGTTAGCCCTTGTAGACTTATTTACTCCTGTTAGTATAGTTGAGACTATTGAACCTTTTGTATAAGGTTACTTTATGACTTGGTGAATGATGATAGTTTTCTCAAATTATGATTAATGGCTTGTAGCTATGATATGGCTTTTGAATTTTATTTATGATATGGTCTATCGACTTGTTGAATAATATAGTCATAGATGTAGTTATATGGCCTATAGATATAAGATGCATTATAGATATCATATTCCTCATAGTTATGATATACCCATAAATATGAGATGCCTTATAGATATGATATGTCTCATAGTTAAGATATGTACGACCCCACAAAAATTCAATGAAATAATTTTTGACCCTTCTGCGTGTATAGTGTTAATTATTTACTTGAATTATATTTAAGGATGTTAAAAGAGTGCTTTGGAAAAGTTTTGGAATTTTGAATGGGGTTCGGGGCTAGTTTGGAACACTAAGGAAGTGTGCCTCTGCGATTGTGGCATACTAAGAAGCTTATCATCCGTAATAAGGGCCTAGAATGGAGGCTACCCTCCGCGATAAGGGTGTAACATGCTCCTAATTTAATTTTGTCCAGTTTTTGTTTGTTTTTTCACTTGGGGTGAGGGGATTTTGGTTTTTTTACCCCTTGTACTACTTTTAAAGATAAAAGTGAACCTTTTCCTCTAGTTTTCAACGATCAAATACCATTCTTCTTCAATCTAACTTAAAACCCAAGAAAGCTCAAGGGTTTTATAAGGAATTCACTATTCAAGCTGAAAACTTCAAATTCTCTTCAAATTGTTCTATACTTCTATCACGACCCAAATTCTCAAGTTATGATGGCACTTACTATAACCCACTTGTAGGAAAGACAAACCCATAGTCCAAAATGGCTAGTAACGGACTACCCAAATGGATAAATGAAAGAATGCGGAATAGATGTAATAAAAGATCAAATACATAAAATAGTCCCAAAACGTAGTGGTATCAGTACAAGAGCTTTAACATATTAAGAGTACAAAACTAAAATACTAAGGGAATTATATTGTTACAATGTGTTTCTGAACTATGGATACTCTGCACGGTGCCCCCATCAATAACCCATACCATAATCTGCAGGCTACAGAAGTGTAGTATGAGTACCAAACACATGGTACTCAATAGGCAACTGCAAACCAAGATCCAAAGATAATTCAGATATATATATATATATATAAATAGAATGGGCAACTACACTCAAATGTCAAACAACTACATAAGAAGGCCATTGAGATTATAAGCATAAACTATCCTATTCATGTCCAAGAGACTACATAATAGGACTAAGAAAGTATCAAGGATGAACTATCCTAATACAGCCATACACTGGAATACCTACACTATACCATATATCCCTGGCTAATATACTAATTAAGGGAGAAAAGAGGATATATATAACAGTATACAAGGCCAAGGAATGAATTTACAATCTGAATAAATGAAGGAAGGAATATACAGTAAATCCTTAGTACATATAGATAGATATACATATATATATATATATGTAAACAAGGTCAACTCGAGGTATAATCTAAATCATCAGGCAAACATTTTTAGACCTCATAATCATAGCAAGAACTAGTGCTAGAATACTTAGGGTTTCTAATCTATATATCAAATTATGAATTAATCATGCATAATAATGAAATCAAAAAATAGAAGAGACAAAATCATACCTCAAATCTCGATGCTTAATCAATAACCAGTCTATCATAAACTAGCCATAACAATTGTCATAATAATGATAATGACAATATCAATAACTATGTGAGTAATGGCTAGTCCAAGAAAACAAATACCTAGACAAGCCTATCAAATACCCCTACCACCCAGGCTCAGAAGGTTTAATCAGCATACAATACACAACAAGACATAGTCATCACCCACACATATGCAACCCCCTACCATATATGGGATGATAGATATAAGTGCATATTGGTGATAGGTAATGTGCATGCAGAATCAATGCAAGGTATATAATTAATATCCCAATCATCCCCCAAAATTAAGCTAGTAATAGGTATATAGTTAATACCCAAAATTGAATCGGTTATAATATAATAAATGCCTGAAATTAAATCAATCATAATACAAAGTAATACCCCTATATTAAATGGGTCAATATATAATCAATGCCCTCAATATCATCAACATCATCAGTATCATCAACACACATATATATAACATCAATACTATAATTTTCCATCGGGTTTTACCCAAAATCTATATCATTAATACATCTTCCTCCGCCCTATACCGTAGAGATGCGTATATAGATATAAAAGGTGCAGGGACTCAATTCGTGGTTAAAAAGAATGTAAATCCATAAAGTCATTGCCTGAAGTGAACTTTTGGACTATAGAAGTGTAGAATGAGTTGAAATTTCTCACGACTAGAGTAATTTGTAGTATCAAATCATAGACCGGAATTGGTCTTAGTTAAATATTTAAAACATCATTATTAATCTCTTTTACTTATAAGTTATTCCTTAAAATAGGTAGTTAATGGTATGAAGAAATCTGTTCTTAAGGTTAAAGGTGGGCTTTAACCCTTACTTAGGGAAAATGGTTATAAGATCACATATTAGCTATAATTGCATTATTTACCAATTTAATAATCATGAATGTACAAAATTTATACATGCCAATACCAATATTCAAACAATGTAACCATAAGAATGAATATAATTATAATGTACAACTATATCCTTTACAAGGATAATCACTTACGGATGTCCATTCAATATCATAACATGGCCTTAGGCCTAATAATCTGTGTGAAATAATTAAAACATCATAATCATGGACTTAGGCCTATAAACGTATTCGAAACTCATATCAATAATAGTATTTTTAAGCCATCTCATATCGATAAGCCATAGCATAACTATGAGGCATATCATATACATAGGCTTTAATTTATAACTATGAGAAATATCACATATATGAGGCATCTCACAACTATAGGCCATATATCATAATTCGGGGAAAAATCATCACCATTCATCAAATCACAAAGTAACTTCATACTAAAGGCTCAACAGTCTTAACTATGCCTAAAATTCATAAATAAGTTCAGATAGAATAGCACAAGTCTTGGCCTAAGGTGGGCTAGGAAGAACCCACTTCTAATCCTTGAATTCCATATTATGACAATTTTATACGCTAAAAAAGGCTAAGGTATCTTAATTCACTTTGATGTGGTGCATAATCCATAATTAATCCTAAGATAGGAATTTCACCTAGACCATGAACAATTTAATCAACTCCACCTATTTACGATTTTAAGATCACTAAAATAGTTCAAGTAAGGTAAATTATACTAATCGCGTTTCCAACACTAAAACAAAATCCCAAACCTTTAATCATTTAAAAATCCCTACTACGAATTAGCTTAAACTAGGAAGAAGGTAATAGGTTTCTAAAGTGTTATACGCATTTCACCTTATGGGTCAAAACCTTTATCTAACCTCCAAACTTGAGTAATCAAGACTAGGTCATTCTGCCCATAATCAATCTTAACATTTATATCCACATGCAATATATAGCACACATCATCTTACAAAGAAGAGTAGACAAAAGCCTACATCGAGGCCGAACCGTAAATCCTTGAGTTGTGCCTAAATCATTTGTCTTTACTTTGTGATTCAAAAATACTATAACAATATCAAAATCTTAATATACTCATCATACAAGAATAATAATACCCATGTTATACCATTGTGTTTCAGGTTCAAAAATCACACCCAAAACCCCATGTGGATCCATTTATGGAAAATACATTTTCCAGGCCAAACCAACATCCATACATGATTAAGGAATCATAACCCTTAATAATAGGTAAAAACCAAGCTAATCTGGGACTAAAATCAGGCCCTTAAGCTATTTGGATTTTGGTCAAGAACCAAGAAAATTCACTAAGAAATGAATGAAATCTAACATCTAATCAAAATATAATTGGAAAAATAGATGTTAATCAATCTCATAAGTCACCCATAATTCTCAATTTTATGATATCTCACCATTTTAGGGATTTTAAACTCAAGAAATAGGTGAGAAATGAGCTAATTTGTGATATAAGGGGCCTATTTAAACCCCCACTAGGTAATCAAGTATGGTAATCACACTTCATGGCTACAGGAGAAGATGATGCAGTCTCAACTACCCTTAGTGCAATCGCACTATGAAAAACCCTAGGTTTTAGGACCTTCTGTAACGCCCCAAATCTGATACCCAAAACCCTATATGGTGCTCATGACCCAGAAAGACCACAAGCTAACCCATGACTGATATCTGTAATTGAGCACTGAATAATACATTGTAAATATGCATAAAATAACTTGTAAGGCCATAAAGTTCAAAACTTAACTAATACTGAATATAATACAATGTCTGTAATGGGGTATAAAAATACCCAAAATTAAAATAAACTGTCTGAACACATGTTTTAGTCTAAAAGCCTCTAAACTGTCTGAAACTATGGAGTTGATAGGACATGTCCCCAACTAACTCTGAAATACTGAAATAATAAAGCAATAAAATAATTATGCTATCCTTGAATGATGAGGACTCACTACTAGTCTAGCTGCTGAACGTCTGATCTACTAAGGATGCTCGCGAGCTCATGCTTATAAACCTATGGTATAAAACACCATAGCGTAAGTGCATCAGTACGTTGAATGTACTAGTATGCAAGTGAGGTAGGATAAATACAAGGGTTTATATAGATGAACAATAATAACTGACTGTCTAACATGAACATAAGACTACATGTATGAATGTGTAATTATAACTAAGATCGTGATAATGCTGACTCATGAATTATGATAACATGGAATTACTAATATCTGACTACTGATACTAGGATACTGAATGACAGAGTCTATTGAGTACTGAGAAACTGATATCATATTACTGATAAAGGAATGACTATTTTTGATAGTTCTAATTATGAAGAACTAGTTTGATTGGCTGTATCTGACAGTCCTAAAACTGAATACTGATAACATGGGTTTCATATAATTAATATGCTATTAACTGAGTTCATGATAACATAATTAGTGAGTTTGAATACTGATAATATGAGTGACTGTATCTGACAGTCTTGATACTAGTGGAACTAGCTGAGTTTTATACTATACTGAGTTGACTGTATCTAACAGTCTTGAATTTAGTAAAACTGAACTGAGTTCTATTACTGAGACTAGATCTGAAACTGAGACTGTGGGAGGTAATCATCAAACCAACATGCCCTAAAACTGAACTGGTAATGACCAACCTGTAACCCCAGTTAGAAGGGTGTCAGTATCGTTCCATGGGTACAGATAAGCTGTGAGGATACCCTCTCTGATAAGGAGCTCTCTCATCTACCCCACCTAGTAGGAAACTTAAATAAGATGTATAGATCCCTAAACACGTAGGGTGCATCTCAACCTATACTGGCTACGTAGTTCTGGAATGCAGGGATTGCTACTAAGGATCACACCCTCTACTGGCTGATAGTGTGTGTCCTTATCCCTGAGTTCACTCAGTGGCGAATCCTACTCCTAACTGAATATATACTAAACTGATTAAATGAACTGAATTGATACTAATGGTATTATTTATCGGAGCTAAACTAAGTTCACTGAGTTCCATTAACTAACGGAATATTACTGAAATCTGAGGAATGATAAAGAGTACTAAGGTTACTTAGATTTCTGGGAATACTGTGGTTATCGAGATTACTTAGTACCGATGTTACTGAGACCACTGAAGTCACTGAAGTCACTGAGATTACTGAGTAGGACTAGACTGATACTAAATTTACTGAGTTTTCCTGAGTTATAAGACTAACTGAATTCTAAAAAATATGGCTTGACAGAGAGTATCGTGAAAACATGACACTAGCTCTAGGCATACAGCTAAATTATCGGGTACAAGTACCCCCAGGAATTGATAGCATGAAACTGACAGGACATGACACTTTTTGAACATATGACCAATATCAAATATTCATAATAAATTACTTTGGGAATTTCTTAAAGCACGTGATTATCATAGTCTTTTACATGAATGGAATTACATTTAAACAGTTCATACTTTCATCAACCTAATCTCATGGACATTCCCTCAACCATTCATAATGCACAAAATATCATGAAACTCATTCTTGGTCATAGGGTAAAGTATGCATTTATCTCTTGGGCCACAATTAAGCTGTAGTGCATAATTTCTATTCTCTTAAGTATTTTATCAAACACCTAGGATGCATGACTTAGGGTATAGACATGAACATCAAATTAACATAACAAAACTCCATATTTCAACTTAATTTCACATGTTTTAGACCACATACTAGCATAGGTTCATGAACAACACATAAAGATTCCAACTTGGGAATCATACAACCATAATCACATGATCATAATCAACCCACAACAAATTATTCATAATACAAGATTTAAAACTTGATTCTTAGGCTTCATGGATGAAAGGAATCCATGAGTGAACACTATGCATACTTTAGTTCTTGATTCTACGAAGATTGATGGAAAGATTGTTGAATTTAAGTCTTGGATTTGAATTCCCAATTGAAAACCCTAGCTTGTTCTTGAGAGAAACTTGAGAGAAACAATATATTTTCGGTGTATTATGGCTGAATCACGTGTTATTAGGTATATATAGGGGTGAGAAATTGACCATTTTAACCCTTGGATGTGTATTTTAATTATGTGAAAGTTTCCCAATTTGGACCCCTGGCGCAACGCGGTGCTATCGCGCCGTGTCTCTAGAAAGTGACAAATAAGAAATTGCACGGTGGTATGACGCGGAAGCTATCACGTTCCCACTTTGTTTACAACCTGGAAGTTTTCCATGATGCGTCACTATCATAGAGCAACACTGGAAATAGACATTTTCTATTTAAGCTGTCTCCGTGATGCGCTGATGGCTTTGGTGATACACTGTCTTACTAAAAATGCTCTAACTCTTCGCTTGGGTGTTAGATTTGGGAAAATTTGATATCGATGGGAAGCTTATTAAATTTCTCACATGATAAAAAGTGAAAATATTGAAAATACCATATGTGTAAAAGTGGATTCATCTTTGAAACAAGTCTTTAACATTTCAGGAATGATTTTAAGCTAGGTAGAAGTACGGGGTATTTCAATATCTCCCCTTGGAAATATTCATCCTTGAATAAGTCTGATTTATATGAGAGAAATGATAAGCTAAAGTACATACAAAACATGAACAACTGAAACATGACTACCTTACTGTCATTACTATGATTCATACTGAGCATGCATATCTGATGCATGATTTTATGATTGAGCTGATACATGAATGCATGACTGAGAGTATCGAAAAACTGATCATGCATATCTGATGTGTGAATACATGACTGAGCTGACATATGAACATGCGACTAAACATGTAAGGGTAATGATACCAAGTTTGAAATAAAAAATGAGCATAGAACTGAATACCACATTTGTAACTGAAACCTGAACATGAAACTAGATAAGCTTAAGAAATTCTATTACCTTGGGTTGAGTCTAAGTTTAATTACTAAATATGCATGAGCGGAAACATGAGAACGTAACTGGATCTGGAATGTGATATATGAGCTGAATATCATGATCTGAACTAAGTACCTTAAATATGTGGCATACGACTGAGATTGGATCTAGAGGGTCAACCTATGGGTACCCACTACTCTAAACTGGATTCATTACAAGAAGAGAGAGACATGTTTATGTCATGAAAATTTTGAGGAATTACAATGTATCTCCCCTTTGGGACACTAGGTCCCTAGAAGAATACTGACTTGACTGTGATACTAAGAAAAACTGGGATGATGCAAGGGCACTAATGAACTGAATATCTGGGATATGAAACTAAGGCATGATACATGGACCAAGTTGAACACGAAACTACCTAGTTGGTCCATCTTAGAATGATCATATTCATGAGATTCCAAATAGTATGATTAGGTGGAAAGATGGGGAAACCACACCATCTGAACTTGTCTGTTCTGATTACTAAACTAAAATACTGGATTTATGGACTACTCATGCTAAAAACTTATACTCAATCAGAGCATTTTATGACACTCTTTCTATAGAGTTCTAATGTCTGTAGAGTGAAAGCGAATCTTAGCCTGCTCTGAGTAGGACATCTGAATGGGAGATCGCTACATGGATGGGGTTCTTGTATTAGGAGGCAAGGCCTATGAAAAATCATCTAAGATAAAGTGACCAAACCTTATGAACTGTAACTGAGACTGCTAAAAAGGTTCACATGGTGTTGAGCATGAATGCGTAAATAAACTAATTTATCTGATTAACTGAATGACTTATAGATGAATGCTGACATATAAGACTAAATTGTATTTAGTCTGAACGAGTAACCTGAGGCTGTAGATTATTATGCATAGGATGTAAGGACTAACTGAGTGATATAAGGTGACAGGGCATGGATTTATGAAAATTGTATTACTTGAAATTGCGAGACCAAGCGTATGACATTATTTAAAAATAGTCCATAACTGAGGTACTGAAATACTAATAACTGAGTAACTAATAGCTATATGCTATGGTCGAGTAATCCTGAAAGTGAATGAAGTTTCTGATCTGGCTGAACTAGGACTGGGACTGGGACTGAGATTATAGCCAAGACAGTAATTGAGACTATAACCATAACTAAGTATGTAACTGGGACTGAATGCTGGTTTTCTATAATGGAGGTTTAGACTGGTACGGGAGCACTAAATTCTAATGGCTAAATAACTGATAGCTGAAAACATAGTTCTATAGGACTATCTGACTTCTTTACTGGATACTGACTACTAAATAATGTTGTAACTGAGGCCTGCATAACGGAACATTAACACTATAAATTCACCAAGGTATCTAAATTGAGAGTATATATGACATAATCTGAGTTTTACTGAACCCTAAGAGTAAAGTCACAAATCGTATGGGCTAAGCATACTATAAAGAATGACATGAGTGCATGAGTCATGAGCTACATGACCTGAGTTTGGAATTTTCTACATTCGTGGGATATGATTTGTATTACTAAGGGGAATAGAAATGAACTACTTATGCTGGGAAACTAGAATCGTACATGATTCTATGGAAAACGTGTGAATATAAGCTGTGTTCATGGAACTGAGATGTGAAACATGCGTAGGAATCATGTCGACTAAAGTACCAAAATTTACATTGAGATAAGTATGGGTCGGGAATCATCTTCCCTTACTGCTTTTCTATACGTACTGGCACTACTACTGGAATCCAAGAGCCTGAATTGGTCACTTGATCTATCATCTCCCCCTTGGTGTTAAGGTATCATCATAATTCTGTGAATACTTTACTAAACTCTGAACTGAACTGCAATCATTATCACATACTTATACTCTGTTTGACACATGCTTGCCTTACTAAACATATCATCTGATTTTGTTTTTTCATGTACTACTAATATTGCATCTCCTAATTCACATCCACACATTCATACTTAATTTTAGATCAATAATCTTAAATTCTTGCTTGCACTGTTCAATCCTACTGGTCTACCTTGGTACAACTATCCCCATGAATTCATAATCTGCTTAATTTGGATAATGTTATCCCAACTCTACTATAGCTAAACTCCTGGGTTCATGTTTCTAACTCTAGGTCATAAACTATCATAGGATCTTGAGAAGGGATTTGATGGCAATCTAATTTTGGGTTTGCAAATAAGTTCTCATGATCATGAATAAGATCCATATAACTTTGGAACATAACGAAACTGATGGGATACATTTGAGCCTATGGGCAATCCCATAATTATCTGCGGGGACTTTCTGAAAAAGACCTACGCCTAAGA
Organism: Capsicum annuum; assembly: GCF_002878395.1. Classification (NCBI taxonomy): domain Eukaryota; kingdom Viridiplantae; phylum Streptophyta; class Magnoliopsida; order Solanales; family Solanaceae; genus Capsicum; species Capsicum annuum. Next base: position 98,890,157 of record NC_061115.1, read on the forward strand.
CCTTGAGCTTTACTATTTTTGTTACCTTGAAAGTAAGGTAGAGTTAACATGAGTGGAGAATAATGAGAACCTACATGAATTTCTTAGAGAACCTTTCTATAGCATGATCCAAAACATGAAAGAAGGGAAATAGTTCCTAAAATATCTCATAGCCTCCTGCACATAAGTGTGATGCACAACACACCCATGTACAAGACTCTACTAGATGCAGCTTTTCAGACTTTCTGGGATACTATTGAACCTTAGGCTCTAATACCAAGTTTGTAACTCCCCAAATCTGGTACCCGAAATACAACACGGTGCTCATAACCCTGAAGGACCACAAGCTAACCTATGATCGATATCTGTAATTGAGCAATGAATAATACATTATAAATATGCATAAAATAAGTTATAAGGCCATAAGGTTCAAAACTGAACTAATACTTAATATAATACAATGTCTATAATGGGGTATAAAAATACCCAAAACTAAAATAAACTATCTGAACACATGCTGTAGTTTGAAATCCTCTAAACTATTTGAAAACTATGGAGTTGATGGGACATGTCCCCAACTAACTCTGAACTACTATAATAATAAAGTAATAAAAGAATTATGCTATTCTTGAATGATAAGAACTCACTGCTAGTCTGGCTGCTGAATGTCTGATCTACTAAGGATGCTCGAGAGATCGTGCTTCTAAACCTATGGTACAAAACACCATAGTGCAAATGTGTCAGTACGTTGAATGTACTGGTATGCAAGTGAGGTAGGATAAATGCAAGAGTTCATATGCATGAACAATAATAACTGATAGTATAACATGAATATGAGAATACATGTATGAATACATAACTATAATTGAGATTGTGATAATGCTGACTCATGAATTCTGATAACGTGGATTTACTCATATCTAAGTACTGATATTAGATACTGAATGACGGAGTCCATTGAGTAATGAGGAACTGATATCATATTTCTTATAAAGGAATTATTATTTCTGACAATTCTGATTATGAAGAACTAGTCTGATTGACTGTATCTGACAGTCCTGAAACTAAATACTGATAACATGGGTTTCATATTATTAATATACTATTAACTAAGTTTGATATAACATGATTAATGAGTCTGAATACTGACAACATGAGTGACTGTATCTGACAGTCCTGATACCGGTGGAACTAGCTGAGTTTTGTACTGTACAGAGTTGACTGTATCTGATTGTCCTGAATTCTATAGAACTGAACTGAGTTCTATTAGTGAGACTAGATCTGAAACTAAGACTGTGGGAGGTAATCATCAAATCGACATGCCCCAAAACTGAATTAGTGAGGTCCAACCTATAACCCTAGCTGGAAGGGTTTTAGTACCGTGCCATGGGTTAAGAGAAGCTGTGAGTATACCCTCTTTTATAGGGAGCTCTTCTATCAACCTCTCTTAGTAAGAAAATTAAATGAGATTTATAAGTCTCTAAACGAATAGGGTGTATCTCAACCTATGCTAGCTATATAGTTCTGGAATACAGAGATTGCTACTAAGGATTACACCCTCTACTGGATGACAGTGTATGTCCTCATCCCTGGGTTCACTCGGTGTTGAATCCTACTCTCAACTGAATACACATTGAACTGAACTAATACTAATGATATTATTTAGCGGAGCTAAACTGAATTCACTGAGTTCTGTTGACTGACAAAATGCTACTGAGATCTGAGGAATGACGAAGAGTATTGACGTTACTGAGATTTCTGGGAATACTGAGGTTACCGAGATTACTGAGTACCAATATTACTGAGACCAATGAGGTCACTGAGATTATGGAGTAGGACTAGACTGATACTGAATTTACTGAGTTTTCCTGAGTCACGAGACTGACTGAATTCTAAGGATCATGGCTTAACTGAGAGTATAATTAAAACATGACACTGGCTCTAGGCACACAGCTAAATTGTCGGGTAAAAGTACTCCCAGGACATGATAGCATGAAACTGATAGGACATGACACTTCTTGAATATATGACCAATATCAACAATTTATAATACGTTAATTTGGGGTTTTAATGAAGCACATGGTTATCATAGTCTTGTACATGAATTGAATTGCATATAAATATGTCATAATTTTATCAACCTAATCTCATGGACATTCCCTCAACCATTTATAATGCACATAATATCATGGAAGTCATTCTTGGTCATAAAGTAAAGCATGCATTTTTCTCTTGGGCCACAATTAAGCTCTAATGCATAATTTATATTCTCTGAAGCATTTTATCAAATGCCTAGGATGTATGACTTAGGGAATAGGCATGACCATCAAATTAATAGAACAAAACTCCATATTTCAACATAATTTCATATGTTTCAGACCATATACTAGCATAGGTTCATGAATAACACATAAAGATTCCAACTTAGGAATCTTACAACCATAATCACATGAATATAATCAACCCACAACAAAATATTCACAATACAAGATTTAAAACTTGATTTCTGGGCTTCATGGATGAAAGGAATCCATGAATGAACACTGTGCATACCTTAGTTCTTGATTCTATAAAGATTGATGGAAAAATCTTGAATTTGAGTCTTGGATTTGAATCCCTAATTAAAAACCCTAGCTTGTTCTTGAGAGAAACTTAAGAGAAACAATATATTTAAGATGAATTATGGCTGAATCACGTGTTATTGGGTACATATAGGGGTGATAAATTGACCCTTTTAACCCTTGGACACGTATTTTAATTCTATGAAAATTTCCCAATTTAGACCCCTGCTGCGATGCGGTGCTATCATGCCGTGTCTCTGGAAAGTGACAAATGGGAAATTTCATGGTGGCGCGACACGGAGCTATTACGTTGCCACTTTTTTTGTTACCTAGAAGTTTGGAGCGATGAGCCACTATCACGGAGCAATACTGGAAATAGATAATTGCCATTTAATTTGTCTCCGCGATGCGCTGATGGCTCAGGTGATACAGTATCTCACTGAAATGGCTCTAACTCTTCACCCGGGTGTCGGATTTGGGAAAATTTTATATCGATGGGAAGCTTATTAAATTTCAACATGATAAAAAGTGAAAATCTTGAAAATACTACATGTATAAAATTGGATTCATCTTTGAAACGTCTTTAACATTTCTAGGATGATTTTAAGCTAGGTAGAAGTACGGGGTATTACACCTTTAGAACATACCTATGATAATGCTTTTACTATACTATTGGAATTTTTATGGAACTATTGCATGGTATGGTATGGTAATGGAACCTTAAATATCATAAATAATTTAAATAGTTTGGAATAGATTATTGGAATCGCTTGTGGCTATGGTTATGGTTATTAAACTTTCTTGTGGGGTACAAGGGAATCCCCTAAGTAAACATATTACTGAACAACTTGTGGGGTACAGGGATTCCCCCAAGCAAACTTAATAATAGAACACTTATGGGGTACATGTGTTCCCTAAAGTTAACTCGATAATGTAATCTATGGGTACATGGGAATCCCTATTCCATAAAAAAGTTTGCTAAGGACATTGTTTACAAGCTATAGTCGGTATGATGATACCACATCTTATACCCTTGGTTATAAATGATGGAATAATGGTTTGGTTGGTTGGAAATGGTTTTAATTGGGCAATAATGGTAGGGTATGATAGCTAATTATAAAGGTGTGAGTGCAACAGATGGATACTGAAATCTCATGTTTATCGACTTGAGGGGTTAGTCATAGTGACCATATATAATACTATAAGGTACATAGGAATCCTCTAAGTATACTGTATATATTTATCATGTAGAGCGAAGGGTTCTTAGGAATCTTTCACTTTTATTATATCTTTGGTTCATGAGGCTACACGCATCGAGGCCCATTAAGGAGTTTACACTTGACCCATATAGCCCGTGGGTTAATCTAGGACGGTTAAGCTACATATACCCAGGTTAATAGTTTAAAGGTATGTTAAACCTGGTTCCCTTTCCTGGTATGGTTATATATGTGTGTGTGTATGTGAGCAGTTTGTATGCATATGGTTGTTTTACTGGACGACATTATTTTATCCTTATCCTGATTACTTGCTAGTGTTCACCCACTAACCCATCCTTAGGTGGTTTTATCCCCATGCAATGTCGGAACTGGATATTCTACTCCTTCTTCATCAAGATTAGATCTCGAGATCAGCTCAGTTGGACTGAAGTAGTGCACTTCTATATTTCAGAAGGCTCTATTTCATATCATGGACATATTTACTTTGGTTATTTTAGGGATAATGGTTTTGGCTATGGTTTGGGGCATGTCCCAACCAGATATTGGTTTTTTTTGGTTAGAGGCTTTTGTGGAACTACTATGGGTTGGTATGGGTGGGATCGATAGTGGTGGCAGCCGTAGTATTGGTATTGGTATTAGGGCTGATACCGATTGACTAAATTTCTCACTGTTCCATCCTTTTAAACTATGTTATGGACAGAAAATGGGTTATTGTTTTGATTTTAGGCTTATGGTTTTGGTGTTTTATAGTTATCGATTTAGTTTTTGACGGTTAGGCTTTTTTGGGTAGATCATGATTATAGACCTATCCTAGAGTCTAGATTTGTGCAAATACACACTTTCTTGTTATATGTTCGGAATTCATTAGACTAAGGGAATATGCTACATAGTTAGGTTGGGTATCGAGGTTGTTTTCGGTCCTGGTTGGACTTGATATGCCTATTATGACAAGGCCCCTGGCTGAGTCATGTCAAGTTGGTATCAGAGCTTTAGGTTCATGGTTAATTAGGAGTCCACAAAGCCATGTCAAGTCCAGTCTCTTTTAAGGGTGTGTACATGCCACACTCATAAATAAGAGGCTATAAGACATTAGGAACTTTTCACTTTCATGGTATTCTATTTTCAATCTTAGAGTCTAAGTCCTGTAGTCTTTTGTAATCCGAGTGTGTTTGATTTTCAGATCATACCTTGGCAATCTGAGATGCAAGGTAGTTTTTTATCTCGACTGGGGATGATTTTAAAAGGACACGTATTACTTAGGGGATCCATACTCGGTCTAGGGGCCCTGTCCCTAATATTTTTAGAGTTTCACTAGTTGCTACTAGTCCTCCTCTGGGTGAGGTAACAAATGCATAATTTTGTCATTTGATTCATGTTATTGGTTAGTTGGTTGCTGCTCAGGCTGGGCGAGATGCATCTGGTGTTTTATCTTCTGAGGCCATAAGGGTTTGCCAATTTATGAAGATGAATCCTCTAACTTTTACTAGTGTGAAGGTGTAGGAGGATCCTCTGGGTTTCTTGAATAAAATAGAGAAATTTTTAGGGTAATGTAGGCCATTAATGTAGAAGGGGTGAATTTTGTAGCTTTCCAGCTTAATGATGTGGCGTACTAATGGTATAAGGAGTGAGATAAGGTGAGAGGTGATGTTAATGAGTCTACTTTATAGGAGACTTTCTCTAATACTTTTTTAGATTGATTCTTTACTCAGGAGTTAAGGGAAGCAAAGGCAGAGGAATTTGTTAATTTGAGATAAGGGAAAATGTTGGTCAAGGAATATGCCTTGAAATTTCATCAATTGTAAACGTATGCTTTGGAATTATTCTCTAATATAAGGGCAAGGATGAGAAAGTTTGCTTCTGGACTATCTCAAGATTTGATCCTTGAAAGTAAAGACTGTGTTTCTAATTAAGGATATAGATATATCTAGGTTGGTAGTTTATATGTAATAGGTAGAGAAAGAAAAGAGAAAGCAGGATGAATTTAGGGAAAGGTAGAGTCAGAGGTTTAGGTCTTCTAAATAAGGTGGCAGGAAATATCAAGGTGGTCGGGATAGTGGTAAGTGGCCAAGGAAGAAGTTGGGGAGTTTTGGTTCCTTTTCTATAGCTAGTACTCCTTACCCAAAGTCTTTGAGCGATAGGCGTCAGTAGGGTGGTGATAATTTCCAAGCAAAGAGTGCCCAATCTTAGGAAAATGAGGCATAGTTAGCTTTATCGTGTCCTTCTTGTTAGTTTTATGGTAGGTTGTATAGGAGTTTCTATGATGAAAGGAGGGATAGGTGTTTCAAATATGGCCATCTAGGCTATATGCTTAGAAATTATCCAGTTGGTAAGGGTGCTTTGGGAGTGAGTAAGGCTCTGGTTGCTTCATCTTTTTCTCCTACACCAAAGGGTAGTGCTTCTGCATCTATTTTTGCTTCTGGTACCAACGCTGGTTGGATTAGGTTGTATGCTTTTGCTACTCGACAGAAATATAAGGCATCACCTGATGTTGTGACTTGTATATTACAACTCTTTTCTCGTAATATGTATTGCTTTCTTGATCTAAGGTCCACTCTTTCTTATGTCACCCTATTTATGGCTGTGTATTTTTCTTTTTATCCAAAGATTAGTTTAGATCCTTTTTCTATATTTCACCCCAGTAGGAGACTCTGTGCTTTCAAAAAAGATTCTATAGGGGGTGTGTGGCATCTGTTGGTAGTAGGTAAACTTTGGTGGATTTGTTTGAACTTTATATGGTGGATTTTGATGTTATTCTAGGAATAGATTGGTTATAATCTTGTTACACATCCTTAGATTGTCAGACCCATAAGGCTGTCTTTAGGTTCCCTAGTGAACCGATTATTGAGTTAGAGGTTCGTTCCCTAGCTTCTAGGGGGAGGTTCATTTCTTATCTTAGAGCTCAGAGGTTAATCTCAAAAGGGTGTCTCTATTATTTGGTCCAGGTTAAGGATTCTAAATTGGAAGGTCCTTCTTTTTATTCGGTTTCGGTGGTACATGAGTTTCCTGAAGTCATTTTAGATGATCTTCCTAGTGTTCCTCCATATAAGGAGATCGAACTTGTTATTGAGTTGGTTTTGGACACTCATCCAATATCTATTCCTCCTTATAGAATGGCTCCAGCTGAGTAGAGAGAACTCAAGGAACAACTTAAGGATATTTTGGATAAGGGTTTTGTCCATCCAAGTGTATCCCTGTAGGTGCACCAGTTTTATTCATATGTAAGAAAGATGGTTTCCTTCGTATGTGCATTAACTATAGACAATTGAATAAGGTGATATTTAAGAATAAGTATCCTCTCCCAAGGATAGATGAATTGTTTGATTAGTTCCAGGGTGCCAAATTCTTTTCTACTATAGATCTTCGGTCTGAGTATCATCAATTTAAGATTAAGGCAGTGGATATACCTAAGATGGCTATTCATACTTATTATGGGCACTTTGATTTAATGGTTATGTTATTCGGGTTGACTAATACCTGACGATATTTATAGATCTGACCAACAGGGTTTTCAAGAAGTTTTGGATCTTTTCGTTATTGTGTTCATTGATGACATCTTGGTGTATTCTAAAAATGAGGTGGATCATGCCAATCAACCCCGTGTGGTTTTGCAGACCTTGAATGACCAACAGTTATATGCTAAATTCTCCAAGTGCGAGTTGTGGTTAAACGTTATGATTGTCCTACACCCGTAGGGTAGTTAATTATTTGTAAATAAGTGTATATAGATTGTCCTGTTACTATTCTGTATATAGTCATACTTGCTGATTTGATAGAGTTAGAATGGTGGTTTTTAACCTTATTCTGGGTATGGATTGTCGTCATTCTTGTTATGCATCTATAGACTATTATACCCATGTGGTCAAGTTTTTGTTCCCTGCTGAGCTAGTTTCTGAGTAGTTCGAGAGTTCGGTATCACCCAAGAGTCATTTTGTCTCCTATCTCAAAGCCAAAAAGCTAATATCCATAGGTTGCATCTATCACCTAGTTAGAGTCAAAGACACTAAGTCTGAGGCTCCAATTATTCAGTCAGTCAATATTGTTAATGAGGTTCTAGATGTTTTTCTGAAAGATCTCCTAGGGGTACCTCTCGATAGAGAGATAGAGTTTGGGATTGACCTTCTTCCTGACACTCATCCTATTTCTATTCTGCCATACCGTATGGCACCTGGTGAGCTTAAAGAGTTGAAAGAGCAACTCGAAGATCTTTTAGACAAAGGTTTAATAAGGCCCAATATTTCTCCTTAGGGCGCACCTGTTCTATTCATGCGGAAGAAAGATGGTTCTTTACATATGTGCATTGACTATCGTCAGCTTAACAATGTCACTATCAAAAAGAAGTATCCTCTTCTAAGAATTGATGAACTATTTCATTAGTTACAAAGTGCAAGTTATTTCTCCAAGATGGAACTTAGATCCAGCTATCAACAACTTAAAGTGAGGGAATGTGATATTCTAAAGACAGCCTTCCGAACCCGCTATGATCATTTTGAGATTTTAGTTATGTCTTTTGGGCTAAACAATGCCCCAAAAGCCTTCATAGACCTCATGAATCGAGTGTTCAAGCCAAATTTTGATATGTTTCTCATTGTCTTCATAGATGACATCCTTGTCTACTCCCGTAATGAGAATGACTATGCGAATCACCTTAGAACTATCTTGCAAACTCTTAGAGATGAGCAGTTGTTTGCTAAATTCAACAAGTGTGAATTTTTGCTAAGGTCTGTAGCCTTTTTGGGTCATATTGTTTTAGCCAAAGGTATTAGAGTTGATCCCCTAAAGACAGAGGTTGTAAGAAATTGTCCTAGACCTATCTTTCCATCATCTCCCAAGATCTGGTTGACCCAAAAGAAAGTTAAGTTCCAGTAGTCAGATACCTATAAGAAGAGTTTTCAGGAGTTGAAGACTCGACTTACTTCATCCCCTGTGTTGACTTTTCCTAATGGTATAGATGGTTTTATGGTGTATTATGATGCCTCTGGAATTGGTTTTTGTTGTGTTTTGGTGCAAAGAGGTAAGGTTATAGCCTATGCCTCTGGACAGTTAAATCCGCATGAGAAAAATTATCCAACCCGTGATCTTGAGTAAGCTGCTGTGGTCTTTGGTTTGAAAAAATTGAGACACTATCTTTATGGTGTTCATGTTGATGTGTTTACTGATCATAAGAGCCTGCATTATGTGTTTACTCAGAGAGAGTTGAATCTTAGGTAGGGGAGGTGGTTAGAATTCTTAAAATACTATGATATAAGTGTGTTGTATCACCCAGTCAAGGCCAATATAGTGGCGGATGCCCTTACCAGATTGTCTATGGGTAGTGTTGTTCGTGCAGAGGAAGGTAAGGAAGAGTTAGATCATGATGTGCATTTTCTATCTAGATTGGGTGTTGGGTTGATTGATTCAGCTGAGGAAAGTACTTTGGTGCAAAGAAGTTCCGAATCCTCTTTAGTTTCAGAAGTGAAGAAAAAGTAAAATAGAGATCCTAGTTTGGTTAGACTGAAGGAAGCAGTTAAGATTGCAGGACCGAAAGGTAGTGGTTTTCTTGTAGAAGGAGATGGCGTGTTGATATTGCAGGATAGATTGTGCGTTCTATTTGTTGATGATTTGAGGTAGAGGATTATGGCTGAAGCGTATGGCGCATGACATTCTATTCATCCCGGTACTACAAAGATGTACCACAACTTGCGGGAAATCTATTGGTGGAATGGAATGGAAAAGGATATAGCTGAGTTTGTAACAAAGTGTGCAACGTGCCAATAGGTTAAAGTAGAGAACTAAAGATCTGGTGGTGTGATGCAAGAGTTTAGTATACCCACTTGGAAGTGGGAAGTGGTGAATATGGACTTTGTGATCGGGTTACCAATTTTCCGTAATTATAATGATTTTATTTGGGTTGTTGTAGAAGGATGACTAAGTCCATGAACTTGTTTCCTATGCATACATCTTATACACCTGAGGATTATGCTAGATTGTATATTCGAGAGTTAGTCAGGATGCATGGAGTTCTCTCATCTATTATTTCGGATAGGGGTACTCAATTTACTTCTTAGTTTTGAAGGGCGTTTCAGTAGGGTCTTGGTACCCAAGTTCTTTTAAGTTCTGCTTTTCATCCGCAGACAGATGGTCAGGCTGAGAGGACCATTCAGACCCTAGAAGACATATTGAGGGTGGGTACTATTGATTTTAAAGAAGGTTGGGATGAGAATTTGCCATTGATAGAGTTCGCCTATAACAATAGTTACCATGCTAGTATCTGGATGGTACCATTTGAGGCCTTGTATGGTAGAAGATGTAGATCACCCATAGGTTTGTTTGAAGTGGGTGAAGCTGCCATGATTTCGCCTGATGCAGTGTTTGAAGCTATGAAGAAAGTTAAGTTGATTACAGAATGGTTGAAGACAGCTCAGAGTCGTCAAAAGTCATATGCTGATGTGAGGAGAAGAGATCTTGAGTTTGAAGTGAGTGATTTGGTGTACTTGAAGATTTCACCCATGAAAGGAGTGAAATTTTTTTGTAAAAAAGGAAAGCTTAGTCCTCAATATGTTGGACCGTATAGAGTTTTGAGCCGTGTTGAGAAAGTAGCCTATAAGGTCAAGTTGCCTGCAAATTCTTAGCCATTCATTCTATCTTTTATTTCTCCGTACTTAAGGAGTATAATGGTGATTCTGTTGTGGTAGATACTTCAGAGAGTGCTGATATTCAGAACACTCTTTCATTCGATGACATTCCCATTGATATCCTAGATTTTTAGATCCGTAAACTGAGGAACAAAGAGGTTCCCTTGGTCAAAGTGTTGTGGCGGAACCAGTCAATTAAGGATGCTTCTTTGGAGGCAAAAGCAGACATGCGAGCCAAGTACCCGCACCAATTTTCTGCGAGTTCAGATCAATATGAAGGTATTATTATTCATTAATTCAGCCCTTCTAATCAAAAGTTCATCTATATATCTATTCTTGCATGAGTTCTTGCAATTTTTCGAGATATTCAAGAGTTTAGAAAGATTTTGAGCCCATTTAGAAAATTGCTTCAGCTATGTATACTTTGTTTTTCCTGTGTTCCTAGTCTAACTAGCGACATTCAAGGATGAATATTTCCAAGGGAGAGATATTGTAATACCCCGCAAAGTTCTTTCATAGTCTGAGCCTCTGAGCGTATCAAGTGAAGTGTAATTTTGGTCCTAAAAGATTGAGAAGAGACTTCCCCAGTGATTGGTATTTAATCCATATAGAACTTTCTTAAATTTGACTTTTTGTCGTGTAGAGAATTGAATTAGCTTTCCAATGATACCAATTTTGTCCAAATCTGGCATCGGGACGAGAAGTTATGGTCATTTAACTGAGTGTTATCAGAACCGCCCAGGTGCGATAGACGATCTGATGGACCGTCAAGTCTGCAACAGACCGTCTCTTGGCCTATCGCAACTAAGTTAGTAACTTTCTTTGCTGGCTCAAGTGTGACGTCCAGCATGATGGACTGTCAAGGCTGTGATGGACCGTCGCTGAGACCGTCGCCACAAAGGCAGTATGGTCTTATCCTAGCCAACGTGCGATGGACGTTTCGACGGACCATCAAGACTGCGACCGATCGTCGCTTCAACCACCCCAGCCTTCGTACAGTATTTCTAACTTATTTTTAAAAGGTATTTTCGATCTTTCCACTATTTTATACCCTGATATACTCCAAACGAAGAAAACGGCTTCATTCATCATCCAAAACTCAAGAGAGCTTGGGTTTCTCCCTCAAGATCAAATCTAAAACCCTTTTCCAAGAAATCCAAGAACTCACCATGGATTCTACAAATTGAGTTGAGATTTAAGTTTCCAAAGTTCTAGAGTTAAAAGAACCCTCTCTCAAGAGTAAGAAGAAGAGTTTGAAGCAAGCTTGTTTATCAAATTTCATAGTCTAAGGTATGTAGGGTTTTAAACAAGGGTAATCCTTTTACCCTTGTGTCCAAAGGGTTATTTAAACTATAATTTTCTGCAATTTATGAGATTTTACATGAATATAGATTAGGGTTTTTCATCCATTGCTATTGGTTGTAAGCTTTTGATGTTTTCCATGAATTGAGAGTCTAATGGCATGATATTTACATATTTTCTTGAGAAATTACAGCTGGGTCTACACCCTACGATTTTAATCTTGGAGAAGTTAAAAGTTGAAATGTTTGAGATATTGAAGTATATGAGTATGTTGAGATTATGAGCTAAATTTCTGTAAATTCCTGATTCCTATATGATTTATGAATCTATATGCTATCTAATACGTATTTTGATGTGTTTTAACTTGAGATTTAATTATGGGTCATTAAGCCCTACTTGAGACTTGCAATTTTATGAACTATTGTGCTATAAGCACCTCCATGATTTGAGTATTTTTAGATTATAGATCAATGTTTTGACCTAATGGTCATAGAGTTTTGAAATCCACTCTACCACATGAGATTAGAGATTTGATTGTTGGGTTCTTATGAACCATGAGATTATTTTAAAAGTTGATTTCCATGAGATGAGCGAGACAAACTAAAGGGAGTAGTATTTAGCACCGAGTTGGATAATTTACTATGGTTTCTTACCCCAGAACTACGTACCATCATAGGTTTGAGATTTTGGGCCTAAGGCCGAGATGATTAGGCTCGAGGTTGAGATAAGTGATCACTGAATCAAGGTTATACTCCTTGGAAAGAGTATGATGCCTCTCCCTAACGTGAGGCTTCTTTCTTAGGAGGAAAAGATGTTGGACTCCATGTAGCTCGCATGGTTTATGTCGGTTAAGAGAACCTCCCTAAACTAAAGTATTTTCCATTGAGATAGAATATTTTACATAAAACTTTGGGGTGAGATATTTTCTAAAATGAATGAATTGCTTTGAGTATTTTCCATAGAAAGAAGTAGTTTTCTCTACTAATACGATTTGATCACCGATTTTCAAACCAAAGTCATATGATTCCAAGTTCCAAGTGTTTGATTTCAAAAGAGTTATAAGTTTTTAAGCATTAAAGAAGTTTTACTCTCAATGAGATATATGCATGAGTTTGGAAATATTGTTTAAAGCTTTCTTTAGTCTTTGAGTAATGAGAATAAGAGAAGAGTTCAGATTTTTAAAGCTAAAGTATAATGACTCACGAGATTTATGTTACATGCTTCATTCTGCATGATTTATGAGGTTTATATTTTGACTTATTCAATTCATGTGAGTCATTCCTAATTGCATGCATGATTTGATTGAAGAGTATTGATACTGTTTTTATATAAATGCATACACCCCCATTACTCAGTACATTCCCAAGTGCTGATCCGCATATACATCTATGTGCTACATTGTCGTATAATGTAGATTCAGGTGCTCAACCCCATAAACCCTCTGCTGACAGGAATGCCCCACCCCTGGGTTAACTCGGTGCTTAATCCTACTCTTAACTGAATAGACACTGAACTGATTTCTACTCTAAACTAGGTTGGACTGAAAGGTTACTGAGATTACGGCTTAGCTAAACTAAACTGAGTCCACTGAGTTACATTGACTGATGGAATACTACTGAATCCTATTAGTTAACTGAGTTTACTTACGTCTGAACTGGACACTAAATTAAACTAGAATAATATGGATTCTACTAAGGTTTCCTGAGTTTTGTAACTGACTAAGAGTACTATTGATCATGTCATTTTGATACTGCTCTATGACTGACCATGGCTCTAGGTAATCAGCTAAATTGTCGGGTACAAGTACCCCCAGGACTCGATAGCATAAATTAAGAGACATGGCATAACATGAAACATGTAAACTATGAACTTGATCATCATTCATACATTGGGGTATTTTGACAAACACTTTCATGATATAACCTGCACATAAGCTAACTTGACATGATTTCATTCTCTTAATAGTTCACATGGTCAATTTATTAAGCACTTGGTGAGCATAGAATATGCACATAGTATTGAACAACAAGTGAGCATCATAATTCATATCTAATTTCATAAGTCAAGGGTTTTTCATGGATTCACATGAATATACACATAAAATGGTTAATTTCACATGAGTTACATATATGTAATCATGAATTAGGACTTAATCCAAATAGAAATCATGGATACACTATAATTCTAACCATGAAAATCATAAAATCAATTACTTGAAGTTTAAAAGAGATTCTTGGACTCCAAGGATGGAAGGAATCCTTGGATAAACACTTTACGTACTAGTGTAGAAGAATTCCTTCAAGTTTATGGTTGAATCTTGAGTTCTTGATTTGAAATTTAAGCCCCTAGGGATTTGTTCTTGAGCTAATAGGAGAATGAATGAGTATATTTGCTCTCTAAAGGGCTTAATTTTGTGTTTTAGGGGCTAAACGACATGGGGAAAAGACCCAAATACCCCTAAGAATGCGGTACGCGGTCTTTTAATGACTTAAAACTTGGCTACCGATGTGTAGGTCGATGCGGCGCATCAATGGCATCAATACGGCGTGTCGATGGCGTCGATGCGATAGCCAATGCATCGTGTCATGTTCTCATCGATTCACTAGAATTGGATGCTAGTATCTGGGGAAAAATATTAATCAACTCGATAGTCAATGCGGTGCACCAAAGTCGCGTTGATCCACTATTTTGGGATTCCAATGGAACTTCAAACAAGGTCTGAATAATCCAAAACTTATCCGAAAATACCTATGGACATTCCTGATCATAAATCAACCTAAACATCAACATTTAATGGATGTAAAGGTCGCGAAATAATATTTCCAACCTTCATAGGCTAAAATGATACTAAGTTTGAGTACTTGGCTAAAATATTCTAAGTTTGGGACCCCTTTACAATCCTAAAGGACTGAATTAAGCTTAGGATTTTGCGGGGTCTTACATTATCTCCCCCTTTGGGACATTCATCCTCGAATAATACTATTGAGGCTGAGAATACTGAGAGACTAACTGATTTACTGGGCATGAACATTTGGAACTTCACTATATGGCTGATATTACTAGTATTCTAAATTATCATACTGAACATGCATATTTGATGCATGGATATAGCTGAACATAATTCATGTATGTATAACTGAACATGCAGTGTGAATTGATAGCACTTTTGTAACTAAAATCTTAAAATGAAATTGATTAAGCTTAAGGAAACTATTCTCTGGAGCTGAGTCTAGATCAGCGGAGAATAGATGAGGACACTTGGTTAG